>NC_061105.1:18642516-18652516 GCF_015104395.2 Macrobrachium nipponense | reverse complement strand
CAATCTTACATCGGATTTACAGGTAAATCACTTCCCCATGATTATACAACACAAACGGAGTCAGTTAGGTATGGACAACAGAACTCGGCTATTTTCAACTATATAAATGAACATAACCATAGAATAAACTGGAATTTTTTCACGTGTGATTTATAGCAGCAACTGCCGGTACAAGAGTCAAATGATGGAATCGGCGGCTTAATAAAAGAGAAGCAGGTAATGAACATCTCAAAAAGGTGGGTGGATCTCAGAGGGGGTCGTCGTCGACGAAGTGTTCATTCAACCAACGCTTAAGAAGATTAAAGAAGATTATCAGCGGGGGTGACCTAAAATTGGCTTACTTGTGGATGGATCTCTTGGTATAGATACCACCTTTTCTGTAAACTTTTCTCATTCATATACCTGAAGAGAGAGACAGCAGTCTCTGAAATATAGTACTCTCTCTACATTTGGTTTTGGTGTTTTTATGGGCTCCTTTTATTAGATGGGAATTCTGTTGTTACAGAACATTTACCAGCATATATATATATATATATATATATATATATATATATATATATTATATATATGTGTGTGTGTGTACCCCCCAAACCCCAAACATTCACACACACAAACAAAAACTCACAGCCTTCCTCTACACCCGAATGTCATACACATACACACACACACACACACATACCTCTACAAACGCCACCACCCGTAAAGAGATTCAGACAAGGCCCGCAGAATCATTATTTGACCTCATACTTCCCTCCTCAAGCTGTAATAAAGCAAAAGGTGTGACAGGCGGGGGGGGTGGGGGGGGTGAGAGAGGGAGAGAGAGAGAGAGAGAGAGAGAGAGGAGGGGGGAAAGCGAACACCTCATGCATACAAAAGCGGTACGAAAACGTCCGATTCGTAAGGAGGTTTATTCGTGGAACCTGCCAGGTAGCACATTGATAAATGCTGGTATGTACGATGCTTCGCCACACACACACACACACACACAGATATATATATATATATATATATATATATATATATATATATATATATATATATATATATATATATATATATATATATATCTGTGTGTGTGTGTGTGTGTGTGGCGAAACAACGTACATAAACCCAAACCAAAATTTAGCTCCTCCCACGATCAAAAACAAAAAAAATAAAATTAAAAAGTGGGGGACTTTTAAGAAACTTTTTCGTTTATCTAGGGAAATTTTTTTTATTTTTCTTTCACCTATCAACTGTCTTTCGATCATTATTTATAAATCACTGATCAAAATCAATAAGTGACCCTTCAACATAATCAAGATGTCCTGAGGACTTATTTTGAAGGAGGAATATTGCATTGAGAAAGACGTTTTCTATCGTTCAGATACTTATACCATTCTTCCTTGGTTGCCATTCTTCCCCTTTCGCTTTTGAAGCCATCCTGAGTTGCCAAGTGTGTATGTGTGTGTGTGTAGGTGTGTGTGTAGGTGTGTATGTGTATGTGTCTGTCTGTCTGGGATGGGCGTGAGATGAGGGTGTGGGCGAGGTGTGGGGCGAAGGAGGAGTGTTGAACTCAGGTGATCAAATATCTTCACTTTTCTTGACATCTCCGCCATTTCTGAAGCCGTTTCTCGAGGTCACTCTCGTGGAAACTGAGAGAGAGAGAGAGAGAGAGAGAGAGAGAGAGAAGAGAGAGAGAGAGAGAGAGGTGAATTTAAGAGGGCCGTATAACAGAGTTAACAGAAAAAAAAAAACAGTGAATTTTTGTTGATAAAACTTCGACCCCGATCTCTGGTATATGTTTAAAAAAATGAGGTCGTGACTCGAGTATTTATTTACAATTGGCAAGCGTGGGAGAATATGCCAGAATGAGAGAGAGAGAGAGAGAGAGAGAGAGAGAGAGAGAGAGAGAGAGAGAGAGAGAGAGAGATGAAGAGCTAGAAACGAGATAGTGAGAGAGAGAGAAACAAGAAAGAGATTGAGAGAGAGAGAGAGCGAGAGAGAGAGAGAGAGAGCGAGAGAGAGAGAGAGATTGACAGACAAAGAAAGAGCCAGGGAGAGCGAAGAACAAGAGAGAGAGAGAGAGAGAGAGAGAGAGAGGAAGAGCTAGAAACGAGATAGAGAGGGAGAGAGAGAGAGAGAGAGAGAAACAAGAACGAGATTGAGAGAGAGAGAGAGAGAGAGAGAGAGAGAGAGAGGTTGTAGACAGAAATCTTGGTTTGGTAAGATGTCTTTTTTTCCCCTCGTAATTTAAATGGTTCTAAATCATGAAAATCTTTGGAATGGTTATGTTAATGTTCCCGACGGAATTTATGGAATTTATGGATCCGTATTCAATTCTGGAATTCATGGGAGATATAGAATGAATTAATGCCGTTATACTAATCCATAAACATGTTAAAGGTTGTCGTTTTAAGTTCATGAACTGGAAAATTATTTATTGTTTCATCTATTTAAAAGAGTCATTTATCTCTCTCAATAACATCTGTCAGAGAAATCTTGTGTTTTCTCCCAACCAATATTTCACTATAATTTAAAATCCAATTTTTTTGGATTCTCTCTCAAGTAATATTTTAATAAAAACTAAAAATAAAATTTTTTTATTACCTCTCAACTAATGTTTCAACACAATTCAAATCCGGATTTTTGTATTCTCTCTTACAATAAAATTCAAAATCGAATTTTTTTGTATTCCCTCTAAACTGATATTTCAATGAAATTCAATAGCAAATTTTGTGTTCCCTCTAAACCGATGCTTCAATATAATTCAAAATTGAATTTTTGTATTCTCTCTCACACAATATTTCAATAACACTCAAAATGAATTTTTGCTTTCTCTCTAATCTAATATTTCAATAAAATTCAATTTCGAATTTTTGTATTTTCTCCCAACCAGTATTTAAAAAAATTAAAATAGGAATGTATTTGTATTCCCTCTAAACTGATGTTACAATGTAATTCAAATTCGAATTTTTGTATTCTATCTCAACTGATGCTTCAATAAAATTCAAAACCGAATTTTTGTATTCTCTCTCAACTGATGTTTCAAAAGAATTCAAATTCGAATTTTTGTATTCTCTCAACTGATATTTCAAAAAATTTAAATTCTAATATTTTGTATTCCCTCTAAACTGATATTTCAGTAAAATTCAAAATGGAATTTTTTTATTCTCTGCAAACTTATGTATCAACAAAATCCAAAATCGAAGTTTTGTATTCTCTACAAACATATATTTCAATAAAATTCAAAATCGAATTTTTGTATTCCCTCAAAACTTACGTTTCAATAATATTCAAAATCAGAATTTTGTATTCTTTCTCAAATAATATTTCAAAAAAATTCAAAAGAATTTTTGTATTCTTTCTCAAATAATATTTCAAAAAAATTCAAATTCGAATTTATGTATTCCTTGTAACTCACGTTTCAATAAAATTCAAAATCGAATTTTTGTATTCCTCCTAAACTGACATTTCAATAAAATTCAAAATCGAATTTTTGACTTTCCTCTAAACTGACGTTTCAATACAATTCAAAATCAAATTTTTGTATTCCCTCTAAACTGATATTTTAATGAAATTTAAAATTCAATAGTTGCAAATTATATCGCACTTAATATTTCAAAATAATTAAAATTCGAATTTCGGTTTTAAATCTCATCTTAATATTTTTTGATAAAATTCAAATTCAAAGCTCCATATTCAATGCTGTTTAACGTCAATATTCTTCTCTTTAAAATCCTCATTGTTTCATTATCTTTATCTCCTGGCTTCCGGGTTGCCATGAAAATCTGAAAATCTGAAATTTAGAAATTCTGAAATTCTAAAAGTCTGAAAGTCTGAAAATCTGAAATTCAGACATTCTGAAAACCCGAAATTCAGAAATTCTGACATTCTGAAATTAAGACATTTTGAAAATCTGAAACTCAGACATTCTGAAAACCTGAAAGTCTAAAAATCTGAAATTCATACATTCTGAAAATCTGAAAGTCTGAAATTCGCACATTCTGAAAATCTGAAAGGCTGAAAATCTGAAATTTAGACATTCTGAAAATCTGAAACGTTCCAAACTCCTTCCGCCCTGTCTAGACTTGGAAGGAGAGACAACGTATTGATATCATGTCCAGAATATGGCCTTTGAAAGCCTGCGTGTGCGTGTGTGTGTGTGTGTGTGTGTGTGTGTGTGTATGTGTGTGTGTGTGTTTAAAGTGTGTGTTTGTGCCTTTGCTAACATATTCACCTCGTGCTTGGGACGGGAGCAGGCCACGAATACCTCAATACATAGGAGATGTTGTGCTGGCATCAGTCTTGCGCAGTTGAGAGCTAGATGGGCCTATGATGTGTTGGTCTACATGTTCCTGATTCTTAAGCGTATTTTTAATTTTGGATAATACGCAAGACATTAAACTTAAGTAAAGGATGAGATTTTATCTTCATTTTTAAAGAATAGTGATGATTCTTCATAGTCTTGCGTAATGTTGTGAAACATTAACTTTTACTATGACTTACGTCATAGTAAATTTTAATGATAATGATTTTAAAGTGAATTTTTGACACTATACAAAAAATTTAACTTATGGTCAGATTTTATTATCTTCATTTTTAAATAATAGTCTTACGTAATATTGAGAAATATTAACTTTTAATATCACTAACGTCATAGTAAATTTTAATTATAATGATTTTAAAGTGTATTTTTAAACATTATACAGAAAGTTAAATTTAATTAACCGTCAGATTTTATCATCGTTTTTAAATAATAGTCTTACGTAATGTTAAGAAAAATTAGTATCTTTTATCATCACTTACGTCATGGTAAATATTAATGATAATGATTTTAAAGTGTATTTTTAACACTATACAAAAAATTAAACTTGATAAACGGTCAGATTTTATCTTCATTTTTAAAGATTGGTGATGATTCTTCAGTCTCTGCTCGTATCAAGAAACATTACCTTTTGTTATCTCTGTTATCACTCACATAATTCAGCGTTAACAATCATGGTAGTGTCTCTCGAATCCTTCAGGAATCCTTCAGGATTCGAGAGTGATTGGAAGCAAGGAACTAAGTTCGAGGAACTCCTGACGAAGGCCCTGAATGGGTCCTTGAATATCTCCAGCCCATCGACTCATTCTCAGAGTATTGCTTCTCGACCAGCTGGATGCATTTCGAGAAACAATACTCTCTTAGTTTGTAGTCATAGTATAATGGCGTGATAAGTTTAGTCATTTTATTGTTGTCGTCTTTTTTAATGAGGTGACTGATTTTTCCTGGAGATTAATTTATTTTTCAAATTTCTGGTATTATCTATATTTATATTTTATTATGTTTCATTTTATGAACGAACGTAATCTGCCGTACACACGAACTCGCATATAGAACATATAAAAATGTTTAGCTTTACTATATATATATATATATATACCTATATTAATAATACTATATCCATATATATAAATATATTCATATATATATATATATATAAAATCCTATATAATATATGTATATATATAAGTATAAACTGTATATACGTGTAATAATAATCATATACTACGTATATATAATGTGTGTGTGTGTGTGTGTGTGTGTTTGTGTGTGTGTGTGTGGCGTTGTGTGTGTGTGTACGCGCGCGTGCGTGAGTTTTGTTTTAAGCCTGTAGGTATATGCCGAGATCATGCATAGGTAGAAAAAAAAAAGTTTCACATAGCGAAAAAAAAATCGAAATAGAAACGATACGAAGAATACCCGAAAAGGTCAGAAAGAAAATCTGTTCCCCGGGAAACGTCCCAAAGTTAGGAGAAGGTCCGTTACAGTTCGGTCAGCGTCTAATGAATCTAATTTGGCGGAAGTTAACCCGAAATCCGAGAACTCTCTCTGAAGAAGGATTGAAGACACTTTTAGTGGGCGCTTGGCCATAACACCAGCTATCGCCTTCCCTTCTCTCTCTCTCTCTCCTCGTCTCTCTCTTCTCTCTTCTCTGCTCTGCTCTGCTCTTCTCGTAAGAGGAGAGAGAGAGAGAGAGAGAGAGAGAGAGAGAGTGATTGGTCTATTATGCGATTTTGAGATGAATAGGAGATGGGTGACTATTATGGGTTTTCGTCTCTCATATAAAAAGTGATGCATAAAAACAGTGTAACCTCTCTCTCTCTCTCTCTCTCTCTCTCTCTCTCCTTCATATATATAACATTTTATGCAAAAACCCAGTTTAACACCCCCCCCCCCCCTCTCTCTCTCTCTCTCTCTCTCTCATATAAAAATTGATTCAAATGCTCAGTATAACCTCTCTCTCTCTCTCTCTCTCTCTCTCTCTCTCTCTCTCGCTCTCTCTCTCTCTCTCTCTCTCTCTCTCTATTCATATAAAAAAATTGATTCGCAAATGCTCAGGTATAACCTCTCTCCCTCTCTCTCTATCTCTCTTCTCTCCTCTCTCTCTCTCTCTCATATCAAAAATTGATTTTAAAATTGATTCAGTAAAATAGTACAAATTCGCTCTATAATCTTCTCCTCCTCTCTCTATCTCTCTCTCTCTCTCATCTCTCTCATCCACTGTCAAATTTTTTTGCAAAAAACCAGGAGTATGATATATGTATATGTATATATATATATATATATATATATATATATATATATATATAGATAGATAGATAAATAGATAGATAGATAGATATAGATGTGTATATGTAAACATGCATAATACATACATGTATATAACCTGAGCTTAATCCCTTGTAGGGGGCGCTGTTTCCAATGACACTACAGCTTACCCCTTATGTTAATGGGTATTCACTACAGAATCAAAGGAACATTTATCAATAGAAAAAAAAGTTCTTCAGAGTCATTCTCTTCTTCTTCCAGGTGCCATGTTTACGGTCGACCAGAGAGAGGGGCCGACGGAATTGGCGTTCAAATATGCCGTCTACAGAATCAACAAAGACTCTTCCTTATTGTCCAACACGACCTTAGTGTACGACATTCAGTACGTGCCTCGAGATGACTCCTTCCACGCCTCTAAGAAAGGTAAGACTATAGATCTTTTAAAATGGGTGCCAAGTGTTAAAAATGTTGTAAGTGAGATGTTAAAAGTGGGGCAACACTTTCTACAATGTTAATGCTAAACGGACATCAATTTGTTAAAGGGGTGACGAGCGAGACGATACAATAATGGCAGCCATATTTAATTAAAGTAAGTGGCTGACCAGTGTGTGTAAGGTAATTTCGGATTGATAAAAGATTCCGTTGGTGTTATCAAGAAGAGTAATTGAGTAATTTTCTTTGTAAGTATGAAAAGAGGCAACTTATACATTATATATATATATATATATAAATTTAACTTATTTCCTAGTAGGGGTCGCTGTTGTAAAGAACCTATAGATTAGCCCTTATGTTATTAGTATTCACTACAGACAAATGTCTTGTTAAAAGAAAGAAAGGAACTAATCGGTACCATCTCACAGAGAGAGAGAGAGAGAGAGAGAGAGAGAAGGAGGGTGAGGTTGGATGGGGGCGAGCGGTGACTTGACAGATAGAGAGGCCAACGTACTGACTGGTAGAGAGAGAGAGAGAGAAAAAAAAAGAGAGAGAAAGAGACTAACAGGTAAAGAGAGAGAGAGAGAGAGAGAGAGAGAGAGAGAGAGAGGCAGGGGTGTAAGAGTAGGAAGGTTGACAATACACATCAGTAATGAGATCACAAAGCAGTGCTGCCACAACCCGGTAAATAAGTTTGACATTTTATTTTTATTTCATTCTCTTAATTTCCGTGGGATTGAAATATATCCTTCCCTCCCTTTTAGCTCTTATTCTTTACTGACTTAGTTCCTGTTTACCGAGAGAGAGAGAGAGAGAGAGAGAGAGAGAGAGAGAGAGAGAGAATTCTTTACAAAGAGTTCGGGCGCGGAGAAGCCACATAAATGAGACTTTACTTAAATAAGGAGATAGAGTACTTCTCGTCCGTGGACTTTTGAACCACTAACACACGTACACACAGATGATATATATATATATATATATATATATATATATATATATATATATATATATATATATATATATATGTTTGTATGTATGTATAATTTCGTCTGTACACTCGCGCGCAAACAACCTAACCTTGCAACAATGTTATCGTATTTCCACAAGACGTGAATCATTCCAAAATGTTCCAGAGAATATTAGAGTATTACTCATTTCCCAGTTCTATCTTCCCTTGCAATGTAATATTAACATTAGATGTGAATTTTAGAGGAATATTCATATTCCTTTTGTCGATGAAAATTAATTCACGGGAGATAATACTCTCTACGCAAAATCTTTTCTGCGTATAACGAATATTTGTGTATATATATATATATATATATATATATATATATATATATATATATATAAAATATATATATATATATATGTATGTATATATATAATATATATAATATAGTATATATCTATATATAAATATATATATATATATATATATATTTATTAGTATTCCTTTTCGTTGCAATAATTATCACTATTATTGATATTATTCCTCTGTCATTAATAAATGTAGAAGTAATAATAATAATAATAATAATAATAATAATAATAATAATAATAATAATAATAATAATAATAATACAGCAACATTTCCTCTTCATCATAATATAATAAGACTAGCTACAATGAGCATTATACCCCACTTTCCTCAAACAAAACTCTTGAAAATCACTGCCGTAACCAGGTCCTCGTTTTTTTCCAACGAGAACTCTCGCCATATATATATATATATATTCATGAATCAGCAGCCTTTCTCATTATTAGCCGGAGAAGTAAGAGTCCAGGGAGGAAGATGCTGACGTGGTAATTCCCCAACGAGATACAAATATGAATTTCAGATGAACCGCTAAACCCAACCCCTCCCACCCCCCCCCCCCACACCACAACAGTTCCCTTTCGTTAACCCCTTTTAGGGGGGTTTTGGAAGGTGGGGGAGTAGTGCGGTCAGTGTATACCTTGCACGGTGCACCGTAGGTTTTGAACTTCAAGGTCTTTTTAATGGTTTTTCTGTATCTCCGTTCATATTCCCTTTATTGCATCTTGCGGTGTACTGTTGGCATCACGTTATGGTGTTTGAAGTGTAGCTTTCATGGCCCCTAACTGCTGTAATCCCTGTTTTTGGTTTTAACTGTACCTCCGTTCATATTCTCTTTCTTCCATCTTACGTTCCTCAACCGTCTCCTAATAAGTGTTGCATAGTGCAGCTGCAAAAGGTTTTCCTCGTATCATTAATAAGTATAGAAATAATAATAATAATAATAATAACAACAACATTCCTTCTTCATTATGATATAATAGCTCTCAATTTCCGTTTGGGCGCTGAATGACCTCCACATAAATCCCAGGTCTTGCTTGGCCTTTGGTCCAAATTTTACATATTCTATTCCATTCCATTTCGTTAATGTCTTTTCATTAATTACGAAGACGAATTTTGTAAAAGTAAGATAAACAGCCAGATTAATAAATAAATAAATGTAAGACTTCCCTGAAACTGATTATTATCAGAATATGGTATGAAACTGGTAGACTTCTCTCTCTCTGCACTGGGCAGCTTAGGTATAATTCGTGAGTAAAGCCATCAAAATCAGAGATTGGTCAATTTCAAGGAAACTCCCGCCCTCCACCTTCACAAACGCCCACACACAACAAACTTAGCACGCCCACATCCCTGCTATTCACACACACACACACACACACACACACACACACACACATACGCACACACACACAAACTTTAATGACAAGGTTCTCAGCTCAGCACATTACTCCACTTCAAGTTTCAGGTAGAATTTAACATTCGTCTAATCCCTTGGTCGTAAACGAATATCTGGCTAGCATTTCTCTCAGCCTTGGAGGCTAAATTCATTTTATACTAAAAATAAGAAGGGGTTCAATGAAGCTCAGAATATTTATTTTCTACTTAGGATAAACGATAATATTCAGTTAGGTAATGTGCAGTGAGATTACTGGAAAAAAATAGATAATCTGAGA
>NC_061105.1:18605016-18637516 GCF_015104395.2 Macrobrachium nipponense | reverse complement strand
AGGCCAGTCCCTTACGACGCTCCTGATTGGCTGTTGATAAGCCAATCACAGGGCTGGAAACTCTCAGTCTCTCTCGAGAGTTCACATAGGCAGGATGTATGTTCCACCTCTCCTCACGTATACTGGTGAAAGACGTATCCCGCATGAGAGGTGGAATATACATCCTGACTATGTGAACTCTTGAGAGAGACTGAGAGTTTCCAGTCCTGCGATTGACTTATGAACAGCCAATCAGGGGCGTCGTAAGGGACTGGCCTAAACATCAGATGCAAGGTTGATGTGAATCTACTATAGTTACACTTACTGAATTATGCTTAGGCAAATATTACATGTTCATAAAATATTCCAAAATTCTCGATAGTTTTCGTTCAGTAGTCTTCCAAAACAAGCCATTTGTTCTGTCAGTCAGCCTTGGGGTATTATTTGTAAAGACTAATAACTAAGTAAATAAATTTATAAATAGATAAATAAATAAAGATTTGGCGTACCTCCCGTCAGCGTAATTGGCTTGAGTAAAAGAGGCCTACCTTGAGATCATTGAATTTGCTTTTATTTGTTTATTCATTTATTTATTTATTTTTTGCATTCTTCTTTTGTCATGTTTCTGTCAGTGTCTATTCTCTCCTTTCACATTATTTCCAATCTTTCTTCTCTCTCTTTCAGTTGTTTTCATCTTTCTCTCTCTCTCTCCCTCTCGCATCGTCTCTCAATCCTCTCTCGCTCTCTCTCTCCATCCTTCCTCTTTCCCTCTCTCTCTCTCATCTTATTGAATGTTTTCCTCTTTTTGCCTCCTTTCTCTTTCTCTCTCATCTTACTGACTTTTCCTCTCTATGTGTCTCTTTCTCTCTTCTTTAATCTTATTCTCTCTCTCTCTCTCTCTCTCTCTCTCTCATCTTATTGAATTTTTCCTCTCTCTCTCTCAACCATTTTATCTCTTTATTTCCCTCCTCCATATCCACTTACAAACCCTTATCAATCCCCAGTTCATTCGTTATCTTTATAACCTTTCTTTCCTTCTATATTTCTTCTTCTTCTCTTCAATTTCTTTCCATTTCTTCTTCTTCTCTTCAATTTCTTTCCAATTCCTTTAATAACCCCTTCTCCTTCTTCATCTCCTTCCCCCCCCTCCCTCCCCACTCCTAGATTTCCTCACCCCTGCGGAATGTTGACCCCGGCGGATTGAAATCCGGGTAAATCCGCAAATCGTTTTTCGACGGGCACAAAGTACCAAGGCGGAAGTAAGTGGCGCCTTTTGAGCCCCGATTTTGATTGGGGGACACTGAGAGGGAATGTCCCCTTTTTCTTCTCTCTCTCTCTCTCTCTCTCTTGTTTTTTTTTATCTTTTTTCGTCTTTTTCGTCTTTTTCATTCTTTCATCTTTTTGCCTTTGGATTGTCTTTTTCTCTCGTCCTATGGGTTATCTTTCTCTTTCTCTCGTCTTATTGCCTCATCTCTCTCTCTCTCTCTCTCTCTCTCTCTCTCTCTCTCTCTCTCTCTCTCATCTGATTGAATTTTTTCCTCTGTCTTATCTTACTGAATTTTTTTTCTCTCTCTCTCTTTCTCTCTCTCTCTCTCCTCTGATTGAAATTTCTCTCTCTCTTTCTCTCTCATCTGATTGAATCTCGCTCTCTCTCTCTCGGAAATTTTTCCTCTCTCTCTCTCTCTCTCTCTCTCTCTCTCTCTCTCTCTTTCTCTCATGTCTTAACGCGGATACAGAAATGTTGATAAGATTTTGCAACTCTTTTTCTGTTTGATCTTCCTTTTTGTGTTTTATTTCTTTTCCTCTTTTTATATTTCTCATTTTCCCTTAGAATATTCAGTCTTTATTCTTGTTCTATTATTTCATTCGTGTGTGTCAGTTATTTCCTCTTTCTATATTACTCCTTTTCACATTCTTCCATCTCTTTCTATCTTTCCTCTTTTTGACCTTTCCTCTTTTCCTTTGCATTTGTTTTCTCTATTCAAACGAATACAAAAAATAGAATATAAAAAGTTCAGGGATTTTTGCTATACTTTTTCTATTTATTTTCCCTCTTTACTCTCGTGTGGTTTTATTCCCTTTCTCTTCGTCTTTTCTCTTTTTTTAATCCTTTTCACTTTCACTTTTTTAATTTTTTATTTACCTTTAGATTTTAATCCTGATTCTCGTGAGTATTCCTCTTTTTCTCTTCTGTCTTTCGTCTTTCTCTCTGACCTTTGTATTTCCTCTCTTCCAGCGGATACAAAATACTTCAAAGGTTTTTGTAGCACTTTTTATTTTCATTATTGACTCTCGTGTGCTTTCCATTTTCTTCGGTACAAAATAGATCAGAGGATCCTGAAGCCCTTTTGTTTAGAAATGGTATTTTCTCTGGTGTTTTGTACTCTCTCTCTCTCTCTCTCTCTCTCTCTCTCTCTCTCTCTCTCTCTCTCTCTCTCAAAATAGATCAGTTAACAATTTTCATAAATAGATTACAGAAACACTCTCTCTCTCTCTCTCTCTCTCTCTCTCTCTCTCTCTCCTCTCTCTCTCTCTCTCAGAAGTGAGCTGCAAGAAAAGAATCATTGTTAGTAACTTCTGGTAACTTTCTTTTTGTGCAGACAGCGAGGTTCCCTTTGAGAGAAAGACCGCGCTCGTGTGAGTGAAAGTACGTACACACGGAACTCTACGTAAATCCACACATTACGTACACATAGACGGTTATCAGATTGTGTTCTTGACGAACCAACTTACACATTACGAAAAATGCGTCTACAATACTATAATCCTGTAATGACATGTATTTGAAGCAGACTAGGCCTAGTCGTCTATCCTCTTCTTCTTCTTCTTCTTCTTCTTCTTCTTCTTCTTCTTCTTCTTCTTCTTCTTCCTTTTTTTGATTCCAGGTCTCTACGTAAAGTGTACCTACATTGCGAAAAGTCTGTTTAAGTCTCGCCATACTTTCGTCCATCCAAAACAAACTAAAGTAAATTTACATCAATCGTACATTTGATGTCTAGGCCCGTCCCTTACGACGCTCCTGATTGGCTGGAAACTCTCGGTCTCCCGAGAGAGTTTCCAGCCCTGCGATTGGCTTATCAATAGCCAATCAGGAGCGTCGTAAGTGACTGGCCTAGACATCAAATGCTCGGTTGGTGTGAATCTACTATAGGCCCAGTAACCAATCCTCTACTTCTTCCTTTTCTTCCGATTCCAGGTCTCATCAAGCTCCAGGAACTGGTCAAGTCACCTCCCAAGGAGCACATGGAATTCCTCATTCGCCAGGGGTCGCCGGAGAACTACAGGGACCTCCTGAAGGAGATCAAACAGAAAGAAATTTACAACATCATCGTCGATACGAAGCCTGAAAACATGAATCACTTCCTCCGCGGGGTGAGTAACTTGGGTGTTTGAAGTCTTAATCGTTTTATTTACTTTCTTATCAGACGTCAATGATTTATTGGTCTTGTAGTTTTTTTTATATATGTTCATATGTTTATATATATGTTTATACATAGTCGCATTCCGGAGAACGAAATTATTCGACCATATTCCAGATTTCTTCCTCAGTGTCTTTACTTAATAACATAACAAGCCTCTTCTGAGTTTGCATTTTTCCGACATTTCATTTGCATAATACAACAGCAGGAGGTCTGCATATGCGAGCGAACGGGTGAACGCGAAATAAGGTCGAAATGAGATCAAAATAAGGTCAAGTAAGATCAGTTAGGTCAAATAAGGTCAAAATGAGGTCAAATGAGTTCACATAAGGTCAAAAAGGTACATAATATTCAAATAAGGTCAAATAAGGTCACGATATGGTTACACAAGGCCAGAATATGGTCATAATGGGTCAAATTAGATCAGGATGGGTTAAGTAAGGTCAAATAAGGTCAAAATAGTCAAACAAGGTAAAATAAGGTTCAAAATAGTCATAAAACATAAAACAAAGGTCAAATAAGGTCAAATAAGGCCAAATTAGTCAAATAAGGTCAGATAAGGTCGAAATATGTCACATAATGTCAAACTAATGTTAAATAAGGTCACATAAGGCCAAATAAGGTCGGAATTTCCAACATCACGCAACCCGCTTGGTCTTAAAAAGAGATTTTAAAAAAAAACCTGCATTAGTTAATATACGAGATTGAAAACTACTTCGTTAAGATACGTGCTACCTCGACGAGTTTCTAATAATTCTCGCTTCAGAATGTGTGATTCATTCTCAAGATATTGAAAAAGTGGACAATCGCACCTTTTCCTTGGCAGTCCCTTTTGGGGTTATTAAACTGTTCATAAGGGTTTTCAAAAGGTAGTCACTTAAAAGAGAGAGAGAGAGGGGGGGGGGGGGGGAAGGTTTATCTCAACCGTGATAGAAAAATGGACAAAGAAAGAGATAGGGAGAGAGTGATTTTATCTCAACATTGATAGAAAAACGAGAGAGAAGAGAGAGAGAGAGAGAAGATAAAAGAGAGAGAGAGAGCGAGAGAGAGATACGCAGAAAGAGAGAAAAGAAAGGAAGGAGAGAGAGAGAGAGAAAGTTTTATCAACACATGATAAAAAAGAGAAAGAGAGAGAGAGACGAGAGAGCGGGGGGGGAAAGGGTAAGGAAGAGAGAGAAGAGAGAGAGATGCAGAGAGAGAGAGCGAGAGAGAGAGAGAGAGAGAGAGATTAAGATGAGAGAGGATGAGAGAGAGAGAGATTTTATCTCAACATTGATAGATAAACGAGAAAGAAAGTAGTAGAGAGAGAGAAAAAAAATTATTAGGATTCAGGTGATCAGTGACCGAAATGAGAGAGAGAGAGAGAGAGAGAGACGAGAGAGAAGAGAGAGAGAAGAGAGAGAGAGAGAGGGGGGGGGGGAAGGTTTATCTCAACCGTGATAGAAAAATGGACAAAGAAAGAGATAGCGAGAGAGTGATTGTTTTATACTCAACATTGATAGAAAAAAACGGAGAGAGAGAGAGATGAGAGAGAGAGGAGAGAGAGGGACACAGACCAGAGAGACAAGAGAGGAGAGAGAGAGAGAAGAGATTTATTTCCAACATTGATAAGGAAAAACGAAAAAGGAAAAGTAGGGAGAGGAGGTTAGGAGAGAGAAGGGGAGAGACGAGAAGAGAGAAGGAGGAAGAGGAGAGAGAGAGAGAGATTTATCTCAAAAATTGATAGGATTAAACCGACGAAAGAAAGTAGGAACGAGAGAGAGAGAGAGAACAGGAGAGAAAATTGTTAGGAATTTAGGTGATCAGTGGACCGAAAATGATGATGAGAGAGAGAGAGAGAGAGATCAGAAGAGAGGAGAGAGGAGAAGAGAAATTGTTAGGAATTGTTTAGGTGATCATTGACCGAAATCGAGAGAGAGAGAGAGAGGATGAGAGAAGATGAGACGAGAAAGAGGGAAGAGAAGGAAGAGAGAGAGAGAGAGAGATTGTTAGGATTTAGGTGGGAATCAGCGACAGAAAAAAAAGAGAGAGGGAGGGAGAGAGAGAGAGAGAAAAAAGAGGCAATGACAGAAAAAAAGAGAGAGGGAGGGAGAGAGAGAGAGAGAAAAAGAGCATGACAGAAAAACGAGAGAGAAAGAGAGAGAAGAGAGAGAGAGAGAGAGAGCGGCGACTTCATAACAACACTGAGCTCTCAGCGGCGAATATTTGCGAATAACTTCATATTAACGTCTTTGTTTGATCAGTCCACCTCGTGTTAGTTTTCCCTTTTACGTCTCTCTCTGTCGGGACGGGATTCGAATTTGTTCTGATGATTGGTGTTTTCAGAAACGGTCTCCGTCTCTCTGTCCGTCGGACGGGATATTGTCCTAACTAATTAATTTTGGCGAGCGGATCTCTCTCTCTCTCTCTCTCTCTCTCTCTCTCTCTCTCTCTCTCTCTTCGGTTTTGTGGGATATTTTGATGCTTTTATTAGATAAGTCTTGTGGCTATATATGTATGTATGTACGTATGTATGTTTTGTATGTATGTATGTAAATAATGTAAACTACTATTTACATTCATACATACAAATTACATATCATTACATATTATATGTTGTTTGTATGTATATATGTAAATAGTTATTTATATTATGTGGCCTTTTAATCTGATGTTTATATATGCAATATAGTAAGAATAATCGGTATATATATATATATATATATATAATATATATATATATATATATAGATATATATATATATAGTTATATATTTCCGAGAACAAGCAATCAAAATACTTGATTATTAAACGACAGCAATACTTATCTCTCTCTCTCTCTCTCTCTCTCCTCTCACTCACACACAACACACACACACACACACACACACACACACACACACATACACCCATATTACAGAACGCATGAGGCTCGCAACCCCGTCCCAGTAAGCTAATCATTTTAGCATTCACCTTCCCTGAGGGTATAAAGGCGTATAAGCTCCGGTCTTTTAAATAAGTCCCAGCTAAATTGTGTTAACATACTGGACCTTTGTAAGCATCTGGTTACAAGGAGAGATGTTTATGAAACTTTCCTTTCATCGAATCACAGTTGCATTAGAGGAAACGACACGCGACTTAAAAAAGTTAAAAAGCAACGTAAGAAATAGTTCTTTTATGGCATTGTCATGAATTGGGAGGGCGTTTAATGTTGCGGAAAGCATTTGGCGATAAATCAAAGGTAAAATATGGCCCGGGAATAGTCCCGAGAGAATTCGTGCTTGGGTCGGTTTGCTTCGAAAACATAACCTAAATAGGATTAAGACCTAGACGTATTGCGCAGAGAATGTTATGTGTTTGTGTTTTTGTTTATTGTTTTTGCGTTTCCGAAGTTGAAGTATATATAGCTAAAAAATATCTGGACATTAGAATTGGTTAGTTCTTGTAGAAATTCAGCAACTGATTTCTTATAATTATCAAGCAGGCACACGAATGTAGGTACTACAGTGTCTTTTACAGACTTCTGGAAACGAAATATATTTAACCATAAAACTGTAAATATTTGTGTTTTGTATTTATATATATCGAACCATAAAAATCTCAACATTAGAGTTTTATGGTTTGATATATTACACATAAAACTCTTAACATTAGAGTTTTATGGTTAGATATATTATACTTAAAACTCTAAACATAGAGTTTTATGGTTAGATGTATTAAACATAAAACTCTAAATATGGAGATTGATGATCAGATATATCAAACATAAAACTCTTAACATAGAGATTTATGGTTAGATATATCAAACATAAAACTCTAAACATAGAGATTTATGGTTAAATATATTTAACCATAAAACTCAAAACATTAAAGGTTCATGGTTAAATATATTTAACTAAACTCTAAGCATTAGAGTTTTATGGTTAAATATATCTAACCATAAAATTCTAAATATTAGAGTTCTGTGGTTAAATATATCTAACCCTAAGCCTCTAAAACATTGTAGTTATATGGTTAAATAAATATTTTTATCCCAAGAACTCTAAACATTAGAATTTTATGGTTAAATATATTTAACCATAAAACTTTAAACATTATGTTTTATCTTTAAAATATATTTAACCATAAAACTGTAAACAATAGAGTTTTATGGTTAATTATATCTAACCATAACACTCTCAACAATAGTTTTATCTTTAAATATAGTATATAAGTAAAACGCTCAAGATTCGAGTTTTAATCTCAAACATATTTAGTGATAAAACTCTCAGCATTAGAGTTTTTGTGGTTAAATATGTCCAACTACAACGCCCTAAATATTGCAAATGCTTATTTCATGTAGGAAATCAGCAGTAGGTAGTGAAACATCATTTCACAGGCACATGAATGAAGGTCCGATCTCTTCCACGGTCTGTGAATAACACGAAGAAACAAACACACACACACACACATATCCGAAAGGGATTCAACGAGACTGCTTCGTTCTGCTTCCCTCCCTCCCGCGTTCCGAGCCATTGTTGTCCCCGAAACTGAAATTTGAAAAGAGGGCGGATTGGTTCCTCCTGCCAAAAATGGGGGCAGGGATTCGAGTTCACGATACTGTAAATAAGCGACTTGGGGCGTGAATGGAGCATTTCACTGCCGGTGTTGTCGCGAACGAAAAGCGTGGGGCGGGGAGAGGGGGGGCGTGATAAGCCGCCGCCGACAAAAGGAGGCTCCCTGAAGACGTTCGAATAGGTGACGGGCGGTCGATATAATGAGGCGGAGTCGAGGCACTTGATGGGAAATGAAGCAGCTTAGTTGTCTCGAAGTCTCGAGTGGAATCTCCTTTTGGGATCTGTCGTGAAATGAAACGTTGTATCTGTCGGTAAATAATCATCTCTCATACGTCGTGAAAACGCCCCTGGTACATTTGTCAGGAAATGGCTAACTATCTCAATCAAGATTCCTTTTGATTTTGCATATGACAAAACGTTGATATTTGTCAGAAAATTATCAATATGTCATAAAAGCACCATTTTAGTAGAAATTGCTTTTTACTGTGTGTATAACAACACGTTAATTTTTGTTAAAGAACAATTTGTAATACCTTGTTATGAAATGCGTAGATATTGCAATAGAAATTCCTTTTGAAATGCTTTATGACAAACTGTTGACATATGTCAGTAAATAATCTGCTATACGTTGTCAGAAAATGGGTAAATGTTTCAACTGTAATCACTTTTCAATTTATATATACAACAAAATCTCCGATACCTGGCAAAAATGCTATATGTCAAAATATTATCTGTAATGTATTAAAAAAAACTCACCATTGTCTCCTTGTTAGGATGGGTAGATATTTCAACAGAAATTATTTTTTATATTCTTGTATATAACAAAACGTTGATATTTGTAAAAATACTGTTTCAGAACATGTAAACTACTAACATTTTCCTAGAAACTAGTGTTAAAAGAGGGGTAACATTTTCAAAGAAAATTAATATTTCTGATGATGAAAATGAAAATTGTTCTCCCGATGAATAGTTCAGAGATTTGTCACAAACAAAACTTTGTTTATTGAAAAAAGAACAAAGTTCAGTGTCAAGCATGATAGTATTAGTAATACGAACGTAATCTAACTTAAAATGAATAAAAATCCAATATGAAGGATGATGTTGCTCTGGCATGAAATGAATAAGTCATTTCGTGCGAAATTCATCTGAAGTTTCAGATGCGATTCTCATGAAATCAGTTTTATTTCAAGAAATGCTCGAATGTAGCACTGGATTTTTTTTCTTATTTGCCTCTTGCATTTACCAACACACTGACAATTTACGAGATTTAGAAAATATAACTGGCGAAGTCGTGCGCGCATCCATCCGTCCCTGGGTGTAAAGAATCTCTCTTTTCATCTCTCTTTTCCCTCTCTATGAAAGAGGCGAAAAAGAGAGCGGTGGAAATTGGAAACAGCGAAATGTCCTCCCCCGCCACTAAAAACTAATGAGACGTGGCCCATCAGGTTTACGGCACATAATAACCAGGTTGAGGAATCGCCCGCATTTTACGAAGACCCGGGCTTGTGTATCGCATTCGGTAATGGCTGGGCGATTGTTTTCGTACCCTTTTTGTAAGGTCGTAAAGAGGGCCCTTTGGAGGTCATAAAGGGAGGGAAAGTTTTGGGTCGTAAAATGAGTGGGAAATGAATAGTCTGGTTCATTACCGTTTCGAAAAAACGGTCGGAGTTTCACCGGGTTTTGTGCTTTCATATTTACGTAGAATTGATCAACGTGAGGACTGTCTAAATTTTCGCCTGTTGGCCTGAATTAATGTTAATTACCTTCAGTATTAACTTATATTCCTGTAGACGAGTTTTCGCGGATGAAATTTATATTGTAAGTAAAAACAAAGAAGATAATGTTTTTACAAGTTTCTACAAATAAAACATATACTGTAAGCAACGCACAAAAAATTGTTTTCAAGATTTAGTTGCAAGTGGTAGGCATTTATGGTCATTAGTAATAATTTAATAAATCCATTTTTATGCAAGGTATGGTTCAAAGTGACCCTGCCCAGGGCTATTAAAGAGATAAAGTCATATGAAACCACATTGAAGATATAAAAGCAAAATATAATGATTCAATTTGTTGAAAAAAATCAAAACTTTTATAAAACTTGATTATTTCATGAAGGTACATTAATATATATAATCATTTAGCTTTATGTTTCTTTGCTTGTTTGGAGGAAGCTACGTAAAATATACGTGTGGCTTAAGAACATAATATGAAATACTTTGACCGTGACAGTCGTCGTCACTGGCAATTCTCGATTATGTTATAGGAGAAATCGAAATCATCAAATAGATGCCTATTTCACGAGTGGGGTTGGACTGAACATCTTTTGCTCAAGTTTTTGGTCTCCGGATGTTTTTTATTCATTTATATTTAATTAATTTCACTCTAATTGACCGACTAAGTCCAGTGGCTCACACAAGGCTTCTTATATCTTTTAACCTTTTATCACGCCTATTTTCTGACAAGTATGAAGGCAGTTTGTAAGTGAAACGTGAGGTGTTAATACCGTAGAGTTTATCCAAAGATCGTCTTCCATAAACCACACTACATTAAACCTCTAGTAAAATGGAAGTCCACTGTGAAGTTTCTCGTGTCAAGACCCATCAAATGACACCTCACTCCCCCCTCCACCCTCCTACCCCATAAACGCCCTCCATCCCTCCCAAAGCATCTAGACAATAAATACCAGAGTGAAGTTTTATTTTTCCTCCGAACTTGAACCCAAACGTCCACAAAATCCTTCCACTCTACTTCCACTCGCTCTGATTCTTTCTCTACCCGGTTTTTTATTGTTTCTTTTTCCTCCATTTTTCCTCTTCTTTCTATATTTCCTTCACGCCACTCTCGGGGAACAAAAGACGTTGAAAAAATAAAAAAAAAAAAAAAACCCCGCTTCCTGCAATTCAACAGGTCCTCTTATTTAAACCGGGGGGAGACAGTTAGCAAACAACAAAGTATATATACATCTTAGGCTGACTCCATCTGGGTATAAGGAGAAGGAATAAATCTCGCTTCGTCGCTGATATTCCAAGGCGTCGGAGGAACTTGTGTTTGGGGGCTTTTGGCAACACTGTCACGGCGTTTGGCTAACGAGCAAGGTATGCATGACACTTCGTAGTCAAAGGAAGTTATGATCTTCTCTCTCTCTCTCTCTCTTTCTCTCTCTCTCTCTCTTTAGTTATTTCAAAACTCTGTATGTGTGGTTAATTCATGGCTCTCTCTCTCGTTCTCGTTATTTCAAAGGTCTCTCTCTCTCCTCTCTCTCTCTCTCTCTCTCTCCTCTGTGTGTTTGTGTGTGTTTGTGTGAGGTTAATTCAAGGTTCTCTCTCTTTAGTTATTTCAAAGCTCTCTCTCTCCTCTCTCTCTCTCTCTCTCTCTCTCTCTCTCTCTCTCTCTCTCTCTCTCTCCGTTGCCTTGATGTGTGGTAGCGCGACTTGGTCACAATTACGCGTTCGAGAGAGAGAGAGAGAGAGAGAGAGAGAGAGAGAGAGAGATAGAGAGAGAGATTAGGTGCGCAGAAAAGGGTAGAGAAAGACTGTCTACACAAAGAGAAACAGTCTCTCTCTCTCTCTCTCTCTCTCTCTCTCTCTCTCTCTCCTCCCACCCGGAGCATCTAAAAATGGAGGAGGCAGGGAGGACGGTGTCATGCATACTGGTTCGTTAGCCAAACGCCGAAAGTGTTGTTACCGAATGCAGCCGAGTTATTCCGGGCTGCGAAAAATATTCGAAATGCACCGAGTTTATTTCCGCAGAGAATTTTTGCCCGAATTGAGTAAGTCTAAGTGGCTCTCTGAGGGTTCTCGCTCCTATTATTATTATTATTATTGTTATTATTATTATTATTATTATTATTATTATTATTATTATTATTATTATTATTATTATTATTATTATTATTGGCGTTGTTGTTATTATATTTATTATTATTATTATTATTGGCGTTGTTGTTATTATTGTGTTTTATTATCATTATCATTATTAGTTTATTATTAATATTTTTTATTTTATTATTATTATTATTATTATTATTATTATTATTATTATTATTATTATTATTATTATTGGTGTTGTTATTATTATTACAACATTTTTATTAACATTATCATTATTAATTTATTATTATTATTAGTTTTATTATTATTATTATTATTATTATTATTATTATTATTATTATTATTATTATTATTATTATTATTATTATTATTATTATTTTCTGATATTTCTCTGCTCTCAATAATTGTCCAATCTTCATTTCATCCATAAATATATATATATATATATATATATATATATATATATATATATATATATATATATATATATAATAGATAACATAGAAATAGGAAACATTGAGAGAGGAGAGAGAGAGAGAGAGAGAGAGAGAGAGAGAGAGAGAGAGAGAGAGAGAAGGTAGATGACCAACTTCTGGTGACAGTTATAAAAGAGCGAAAGTGGGATTGCGAGGTTTTAGGTCAACAGCACAGAAAACCAAGAGAAGGGGAAAGAGAGAGAGAGAGAGAGAGAGAGAGAGAGAGAGAGAGAGAGAGAGAGAGAGAGGAAGTGGGCGTGGAAGCCACGTTCCCTAAACCACCCAAACCTTCTACACACACAGTCCGTGAATAACTGATTTTTTTTTTTTCCTTCTTCCAGAACTTGGAGCTTAAATGCAACGCGTCAATGAGCAGAACTTTTTTTTTCTTTTTTCATATTTTTTTTTTAACCGTCGATTCCCGACGTTTGCCAAAAGCTCGCAGGAAGTTCAAAGCTGCTATTGCAAGCAGAGAAATGTTGGAATGGGGATGGAAATGAGAACGGACGCGGAGAAAAAGGGGGGGGAAAAAAATGATAATGTTTTGACCTGAGTCGTAGATTTGATTCAGAGGCTGGAACGATGTGGCTTTGCGAAATAATGAGGTGTGTAACTCTGTGTATGTACGCTTATGTTATGTATGTATGTTTTATATTCATATATTATATATATATATATATATATATATATATATATATATATATATATAGAGAGAGAGAGAGAGAGAGAGAGAGAGAGAGAGAGAGAGAGAGAGAGAGAGAGAGAGAGAGAGAGAGCTGAACCGACAAATGAGAGTAGAACTATTATTCCAATAAAAAAAACAATAAATTTTAGAGAGAGAGAGAGAGAGAGAGAGAGAGAGAGAGCTGAACTGATGAATGAGAGTAGAGCAATTATTCCAACCAAAAACAGCAATAAATTCTAGAGAGAGAGAGAGAGAGAGAGAGAGAGAGAGAATATCTGATTCAATATACTATAAATCCAGTAAAATATGGAGGTCCAGGCATCTTACCCCATAGGATCACCACCTCCGGAAATTTAAGGAAAAACTTCGTAAGCCTCAAGACCCTGTAAGCCTACTCAGTCCTTCTCAATCTGATATTTTTAACTTTATTATTATCTAATGTTTATTTTATTTTATTTTTTTAGCAAGAAGTTCATTCTTAGTTTGATTACTGACTTTTTGAAAATTTGATTAAGGGTTTTAATTGTCTTTTTAATTTGGTTTCTTTCAATTGTTTTATGAATAGAATTGCTTGGAATTTATTCAATTTTGAATCTTTAGTGTCTTCATGAAAATATCTTAGATCTTCTTTGCTTATTCATAATAATTCGTCTCTAGAACCTTTGTTTTAATTGTCGTACTAATTTGGTTTATTTCAGGGAATGTTTTCATGAGAAATAAATTGCCTGGAATTTAGTCACATTTTTAGTGTTTTCGTGATTATATCTTTGATTGTCTTTGCTTATCCAAATAATTCGCCTCTAGAACTCTCGTTTCATTGCAAATTCCTGTCGCTCGTTTCCTAGAAATATAATAAAGAAATAATCGAAATAATTCTATAAGTTTCAATCAGTTTCATTGCCTCAAGGGAAAGGAATTCGAAATAGAATATAACATTTAGGCCCAGGACCAAGCGCTGAGCCCATGGTGAGGTCATTCAGCACTGAAAATAACGTTGAGACAATTTTTAGGAGGGGGTTGAGGAAGGTAGGGCGGAAGAAAGAGAATATGATCGGAGGTACAGTAAGTGAACTATAAGGGTTTACAGCTAGGTGCCGATGGGACTGTTGTAAAGGTCCTTAGGTATTGCATACAGTGCGCAGCTTGAGGTGCACTGACGGCATTGTCTAGATGCCCTCGTTTCTATGTCTATGATAAAAATATGTCTACGTCTATGTTAAAAGTAATAAAAGACAAATTCATAATTCACAGCACATTCGCTAGTTTAGTTAGTAAATTATCTTGAGAGATTATCTTCCTACTTCATTCAACTTCGATTCATGCATTCGGTTGGCTTGTTCATTTTAAATACCTATTCTTCATTACGAGACTCTGTCATTATTCGAAATACCTTCGTATTTCCTCTTTTCGTTTGAATTCCTCTTTCATGACCAGTGCCAAATTGTTACGCCCTTTTTTTAGGGGGTTTGAACCATAATCACTGAAACGGGGATATGAAATTCCAGCTCATGCGTCTCCAAATTTCCTTGATGTACCAAAACATAACTTTCCCTCTATGTAATATAGTTCATAACAAGGCATCAGAGTAATTAAACCTTCCACAAAGGATTCACTAATTATCTGTTGCGGTAGGATGAAAAAGAAGCTAGAGTTGGGGTTTTGTTATGATTTCGTAATCAATTCTGTTCTTTCCTTTCGAGTAGGACTACTGTTTCATAGGTCGCTTCGTAGTGCAACTCTAAAAGGTTTTCCTCCTGTTACACCTTTCAAACCTTTTTCCTCTCCTGTTACACCTTTCAAACCTTTTTACTTTCCTGTTATACCTTTCTAACATTTTTACTTTCCTGTTACACCTTTCTAACCTTTTTACTTCCCTGTTACACCTTTCTAACCTCTTAAGCTTCCTGTTACACATTTCAAACTTTTTCCTCTCCTGTTACACCTTTCTAACCTTTTTACTTTCCTGTTACACCTTTCTAACCTTTTTACTTTCCTGTTACACCTTTCAAACCTTTTTCCCCTCCTGTTACACCTTTCAAACCTTTTTACTTTCCTGTTACGCCTTTCAAACCTTTTTCCCCTCCTGTTACACCTTTCAAACCTTTTTACTTTCCTGTTACGCCTTTCAAACCTTTTTCCCCTCCTGTTACACCTTTCTAACCTTTTTACTTTCCTGTTACGCCTTTCAAACCTTTTTACTTTCCTGTTACACCTTTCAAACCTTTTTACTTTCCTGTTACACCTTTCAAACCTTTTTTACTTTCCTGTTACACCTTTCTAACCTTTTTAGTTTCCTTTTACACTTTCTAAATGTTTACCAACCTTTTAAAACCTTTTTTACTTTCCTGTACACCTTCTTTTAACCTTTTTAGTTTCTTTTAACCCACCTGTTACCACCCTTTAAAAACCTGTTTTCCTTTCTCCTGTTATTTCCACTTTCAAACCTTTTTAAAACCTTTCTGTACACCTTTCAAAACCTTTTTTCCCTCTTTTCCTGTTACACCTTTCAAACCTTTTTGGTTTCCTGTTAAAACCGTTTCCTACCTTTTATCCTGTTACACATTTCAAACCTTTTTACTTTCCTGTTACACCTTTCTAACCTGTTTCCTTTTACCCTTTCTAACCTTGTTTCCTTTCTTTCCTTTTAACACCCTTTCCGAACCTTTGTTTTACTTTCCGTTACACCTTTCTAAACCTTATTTCCTCCTTTCCTGTTACAACCTTTCAAACCTTTTTTGGTTTCTGTTTAAACTTTTTCTAACCTTTTTACTTTCCTGTTACAGCCTTTTCAAACCTTTTTCCTCTGTTACACACCTTTCAAACCTTTTTGGTTTCCTGTTAAAAACCTTTCTAACCTTTTTACTTTCCTGTTACCTTTCACCTTTTTAGTTTCCTGTAAAACCTTTCACCCCTTTTTCCCCTGTTTTACACCTTTCAAACCTTTTTGGTTTTTCCTGTAAAACCTTTCCTCCTACTTTTACCTTTCACCCTTTCAAACCTTTTTAGTTTCCGTTACACCTTTTTAACTAGTTTCCTCTCCTGTTACACCCTTTCAAAACCTTTTTTAGTTTCCCGTTGAAACTTTACTAACCTTTTACTTTCCTGTTACACCTTTCAAAAATTTTTAGTTTCCCGTTAAACCATTTCAAACCTTTTTACTTTCCCTGTTACACCTTTTCTAACCTTTCCTGCTCTCTGTTTACCTTTCAAACCTTTAGTTTCAGTTACACCTTTACTTTCTGAATCTTTCTGCTCTTCTGTTACACCTTTCAAACCTTTTTACTTTCCTGTTACACCTTTCTAACCTTTCTGCTCTCCTGTTACACCTTTCAAACCTTTTTACTTTCCTGTTACACCTTTCTAACCTTTTTACTTTCCTGTTACACCTTTCTAACCTTTTTACTTTCCTGTTACACGTTTCAAACCTTTTTAGTTTCCTGTTACACCTTTCAAACCTTTTTAGTTTCCTGTTACACCTTTCAAACCTTTTTAGTTTCCTGTTACACCTTTCTAACCTTTTTACTTTCCTGTTACACCTTTCTAACCTTTTTACTTTCCTGTTACACCTTTCAAAACTTTTTAGTTTCCTGTTACACCTTTCAAACCTTTTTAGTTTCCTGTTACACCTTTCAAACCTTTTTAGTTTCCTGTTACACCTTTCAAACCTTTTTAGTTTCCCGTTACACCTTTCAAACCTTTTTAGTTTCCTGTTACACCTTTCTAACCGTTCTCCTTTCCTGTTACACCTTTCAAACCTTTTTCCTCTCCTGTTACAACTTTCAAACCTTTTTAGTTTCCTGTTACACCTTTCAAACGTTTTTCCTCTCCTGTTACAACTTTCAAACCTTTATACTTTCCTGTTACACCTTTCTAACCGTTCTCCTTTCCTGTTACATCTTTCAAACCATTTTAGTTTCCGGTTACACCTTTCAAACCTTTTTAGTTTCCTGTTACAACTTTCAAACCTTTTTCCTCTCCTGTTACACCTTTCTAACCTTTTTTACTTTCCTTTTACACCTTTCAAACCTTTTTACTTTCCTCGTTAACCTTTTCAAAATCTTTTTACTTTCACTGTTACACCTTTCAAAAACCCTTTTAATTTCCTGTTCACCTTTCAAAAAATTTTACTTTCCTGTTCCACTTTCAACCTTTTTTTAATTTACGTTAACCACTTTTCAAAACCTTTTTAGTTTCCTTTTACACCTTTCAAACCTTTTAGTTTCCTGGGACACCTTTCAAACCTTTTTAGTTTCCTTTTACACATTTCGAACCTTGTTTTACTTTCCATGTTTACAAACTTTCGAACCTTTTTACTTTCCGTTAACACCTTTCGAAACCATTTTTACTTTCCTGTTACACCTTTCGAACCTTTCTACTTTCCTGTTACACCTTTCAAACCTTTTTACTTTCCTGTTACACCTTTCAAACCTTTTTAGTTTCCTTTTACACCTTTCAAACCTTTTTAGTTTCCTGTTACACCTTTCAAACCTTTTTAGTTTCCTTTTACACCTTTCGAACCTTTTTACTTTCCTGTTACACTTTTCGAACCTTTTTACTTTCCTGTTACACCTTTCGAACCTTTTTACTTTCCTGTTACACCTTTCGAACCTTTTTACTTTCCTGTTACACCTTCCAAACCTTTTTACTTTCCTGTTACACCTTTCAAACCTTTTTAGTTTCCTGTTACACCTTTCAAACCTTTTTAGTTTCCTTTTACACCTTTCAAACCTTTTTAGTTTCCTGTTACATTTTTCGAACCTTTTTACTTTCCTGTTACACCTTTCAAACCTTTTTAGTTTCCTGTTACACCTTTCTAACCTTTTTACATTCCTGTTACACCTTTCTAACCTTTTTAGTTTCCTTTTACACCTTTCAAACCTTTTTAGTTTCCTTTTACACCTTTCAAACCTTTTTAGTTTCCAGTTACACCTTTCATACCTTTTTAGTTTCCTGTTACACCTTTCTAACCTTTTTACTTTCCTGTTACACCTTTCTAACCTTTTTCCTCTCCTGTTACACCTTTCAAACCTTTGTAGTTTCCTGTTACACCTTTCTACCTTTTTACTTTCCTGTTACACCTTTCAAACCTTTTTAGTTTCCTGTTACACCTTTCAAACCTTTTTACTTTCCTTTTACACCTTTCAAACCTCTTAAGCTTCCTGTTACACGTTTCAGACTTTTTCCTCTCCTGTTACACCTTTCAAACCTTTTTACTTTCCTGTTACAACTTTCGAACCTTTTTACTTTCCTGTTACACCTTTCGAACCTTTTTACTTTCCTTTTACACCTTCCAAACCTTTTTACTTTCCTGTTACACCTTTCAAACCTTTTTACTTTCCTTTTACACCTTTCTAACCTCTTTTCCTCTCCTGTTACACCTTTCAAACCTTTTTACTTTCCTGTTACACCTTTTTACCTTTTTACTTTCCTGTTACACCTTTTAAACCTTTTTAGTTTCCTGTTACACCTTTCAAACCTTTATACTCTCCTGTTACACCTTTCAAACCTTTTTACTTTCCTGTTACACCTTTCAAACCTTTTTACTTTCCTGTTACACCTTTTCACCTTTTTCCTCTCCTGTTACACCTTTCAAACCTTTTTACTTTCCTGTTACACGTTTCAGACTTTTTCCTCTCCTGTTACACCTTTCAAACCTTTTTACTTTCCTGTTACACCTCTCAAACCTTTTTACTTTTATTTCCTGACACCTTCTCAAACCTTTTTTACTTTCCTGCCTTTACCCATTTCAAAACCTTTTTACTTTCCTGTTACACCTTTCTAACCTTTTTAATTTCCTGTTACACCTTTCTAACCTTTTTAATTTCCTGTTACACCTTTCAAACCTTTTTTCTTTCCTGTTACACCTTTCTAACCTTTTTAATTTCCTGTTACACCTTTCTAACCTTTTTACTTTCCAGTTACACCTTTCAAACCTTTTTACTTATCTGTTACACCTCTCAAACCTTTTTACTTTCCTGTTACACTTTTCAAACCTTTTTACTTTCCTGTTACACCTTTCTAACCTTTTTTAACTTTTTCCTTTACACCTTTGAAACCTTTTTCTTTCCGGTTACAACCTTTCTAACTTTTTTACTTTCCTGTTACCACCTTTTCAACCTTTTTACTTTCCTGTACCACGTTCAAACCTTTTACTTTCCTGTTACACTTTTCAAACCTTTTTTACTTTCCTGTTACCCTTTTCAAACCTTTTTTACCTTCTGTTACACCTTTCAAACCTTTTTATTTCCTGTTGCACCTTCCAAAACCTTTTTTACTTTCCTGTTAAACCTTTTCTAACCTTTTAGTTTTCCCTTTTAAACAATTTCTACCCCTTTTTGTTACTTTCTGTTCACCTTTCTAACCTTTTTCCTCTCTTGTTACACCTTTCAAACCTTTTTACTTTCCTGTTACACCTTTCAAACCTTTTTACTTTCCTGTTACACCTTTCAAACCTTTTTACTTTCCTGTTGCACCTTTCAAACCTTTTTACTTTCCTGTTACACCTTTCAAACTTTTTTACTTTCCTGTTACACCTTTCAAACCTTTTTACTTCCCTGTTACACCTTTCAAACCTTTTTACTTTCGTGTTAGACCTTTCAAACCTTTACACTCTCCAGTTACACCTTTCAAACCTTTTTACTTTCCTGTTACACCTTTCAAACCTTTATACTTTCCTGTTACACCTTTCAAACCTCTATACTCTCCTGTTACACCTTTCAAACCTTTTTCCCTAATATCCGTTCCAGTGCAGAATATCCTCATCATCATCGGTTCCAGCGCTTGGCCTTTGGCCTAAATTCTAAACTCTGTCATTTCCGGTTCTATTATACGAAAGCCTCATACCCCTACCTCCTCCAAATAAAAAAAGGATTTGAGACTTTCCAGGCAGAATATCCATGTTGTCGGAGTTTGTGAGTTTGTCAGCATCACTCTGAATGCATTACCCAGGACGCGCGACGCAGATCGACTCTGATTATCGTCAGCAGAAGAGCGTCATTCTTGCAATTGTGGGCCTCGTATTCAAGTCAGGCTTAGTCGCCGGTTGTTCTCGGACGATGTAAACATTGTCTAGTGGACTGATGCTGGTGCGAAGCGATTACGACGCGGTTTAATTCAAGTAATGCCGAAAGTAGGGAAAACACGTTAATTCTGGTTTCTGTAGCTTTCTTTATTTTTAACTGGGTAATGATGAAATAGGGGAATAGAGAGATTCTTGATTTTTTTTTTTATTGTTTCTGTTGCTCAGAATGACGCTTCCGTTGGGTAGAAAATTGAAAGAGAGTTGGTTAATAGCCAATCTGATGAGGTGATTCTCACTAAAGGGAGGTTGAGAGATTTCCGATAACTCTTTCGGATTAAGGATAGGATTTCTGTGCCTTTTTCTGGACCCGTTTGTGGTGTATACGTTATATATATATATATATATATATATATATATCTATATATATATATATTTATATATATATATATCTATTATATATATATTATATTATAAATATATATAATTAGATATATATTATATATATATATATATATCATAAAGCTGACGGTCAGACTAGTATGTATGTAGTATGTACGTATGTTTGTATGGTCGCTATAGACGTCGACACTACCGGACCGAATTAAACCAAAGTCGGCACCAATATATGTAGATTTTATAGGGATGGTTTTCAGCCGGGTGCCGTTTTGATCTGGACATCCGGCCATGCTAACGAATGATGCTTTCTTTTTCGTACAGGAAAAAGAAAACATCTTTCTGATAAAACCTTTCACGAGGATTCCAAATGTGATCTTAGTTTTCTTCCGTGATGAAAAATAACGGTGATGTTACGATTCAAACAATGCTGGTCTGTGGTTGCCAGCCGCCATATATCATATATATATATATATATATATATATATATATATATATATATATATATATATATATATATATATATATATATATATATTATATATATATATATCTTACAGACCTTACATCTTGTTCGGGTTGCCCCAGGTCCCTCAGTGTGAGGCACCTCTAATGTCTACCAGAGAGTTGCTAGTACATCTTCCGGTATATTTTGCATCTTCCAATCTTGGATGGTCTGGGATGCAGTTTAGATATTTGTCGAGCTTATTCTTAAACACATCTACGCTCACTCCTGATATATTCCTCAGATGAGCTGGCAACGCATTGAATAGACGCTGCATTATCGATGCTGGTGCGTAGTGGATTAATGTCCTGTGTGCTTTCCTTATTTTTCCTGGTATAGTTTTGGGCACTATTAATCTACCTCTGCTTGCTCTTTCTGATATTTTTAGTTCCATGATATTTTCTGCTATTCCTTCTATCTGTTTCCATGCCTGAATTATCATGTAGCGTTCTCTTCTCCTTTCTAGACTATATAATTTTAAGAATTGTAGTCTTTCCCAGTAGTCAAGGTCTTTAACTTCTTCTATTCTAGCTGTAAAGGACCTTTGTACACTCTCTATTTGTGCAATATCCTTTTGATAGTGTGGGTACCATATCATATTGCAATATTCAAGTGGACTACGAACATATGTTTTATAAAGCATAATCATGTGTTCAGCTTTTCTTGTTTTGAAGTGCCGTAACAACATTCCCATTTTTGCTTTACATTTTGCCAACAGAGTTGCTATTTGATCATTGCATAACATGTTCCTATCATCATCACACCAAGGTCTTTAACTGCTTCCTTATTTGTGATTGTCTCATTATTAGGTCCCTTATATGCATATAGCTTTCTTTCTCTGTCTCCATAATTTATTGATTCAAATTTATCAGAGTTAAATACCATCCTATTTACCTCTGCCCAATCATATACTTTGTTAAGGTCTCTTTGTAGAGCGTTCCTATCTTCATCACAAGTAATTTCTCTACTTATTCTTGTGTCATCTGCGAAACTACTCACTACCGAATCCTTAACATTATTGTCTATGTCTTCAATCATAATAACAAACAGTATTGCAGCTAACACCGTACCTTGCGGCACACCGGATATTACCTTGGCTTCATCCGATTTCTCTCGTTTGCAATAACTATCTGTTTTCTGTTGTGTAAAAATTCTTTTAACCATCTTCCTACTTTATCCACGATATTGTGTTTTCTAATTTTCTTCGCTAATATTATTATGGTCTACTTTATCAAAAGCTTTTGCAAAGTCTAAATAAACCACATCTGTTTCATTTCCGCTTTTCATATTTTTGAATATGTTCTCCCGGTGGACTAACAGTTGGGTTTGTGTACTTTTTCCGGGTACGAAACCATGTTGTCCTTTATTAAACAAATTATTTTTTATTAAATGTTTCATAATATTTTTCTTCATTACCCTTTCATACACTTTCATAATATGTGATGTTAGACTCACAGGCCTATAATTACTTGCCTCTAGTCTTGATCCACTTTGAAAGTAGGGGTAATATATGCTAATTTGTGCTCATCATAAATCTTGCCTGTATCTACACTTTGTCTTAATAATATTGCAAGTGGCTTTGCGATAGAATGAACTACTTTCTTTAACAAAATAGCAGGAATTCCATCAGGCCCTGCAGCAGCTCCATTTTTAATTTCATTAATAGCCTGCACAATATCAGCTTCATTAATATCTAGTCAGATAAATATTCACTATTTTCATCCCAATTACTTTCTATATCATTATCTTCATTATCTATTCTAGGGGTGAATTCTCTCTTATATCGTTCTGCCAGTATGTTGCAAATTTCCTTTTTTCATTCGTTAATCTCCCATCAATTCTTAGAGGGCCTATTTCTATTCTTCTTTTATTCATCTTCTTCGCATATGAGTATAATAGTTTGGGATTTTGCTTGATATTTAATAGGGTTTTTTCTTCCAAGTCCCGTTTTTCATTTTCTTTTTGATTGTATAATCCTTATTTTGTTCTGTCATTTTCCTATCTTACTTTTTAGTTCTATAACTTTCCATGCATTTTTTTTTTTTTTGCTAGACCTTTTTTTTTTTCCACTTCCGATTTTCTGGAACAAGATCCTTCTGTCTCTTGTTATGCATGACTGATGTTTACTTTTCTTCTTCGGTATATATTTATCCACTATTTTCTCTAATATATAATATCTCCGTATTTACCTTTATGTCATCACTTACGAAAATATTAACCCAATCTTTGTTTATTCTTCATTTATTTCTGACCATTTTATATTTTTAACTGTAGGAAGTTGTATTTTCCATATCCTTCCCACTTTTTCATTTCTTGCTTATCTCTGTTTTCACTTGCTTTGGAATGGACTGTTAATTCTATGACATTATGGTCTGAAATACTCGCATTATAAACTATTATTTCTTTAACATAATTCATCTCGTTCACAAATACTAGGTCTAAAGTATTTTCTTTCTTGTTGGCAGGTGATTTATTTGTTGAATGTTGTATTCTAGTAGCATATCTAATAGCTTTTCGAATTGCCTCTTATCTTCTGCACTACTATTACTCTCTTTTTTATATGTATAAGTACATCCACAATCTCCTATTCGTTCTTTCCAGTCTACGAAAGGAAAGTTGAAGTCTCCAGATAGGAAGAATAGTCCAGTCCTTGTGATTTCTACATATATCATCCAATTTTTCTATTATTAAGTCAAACTCTTTAGTATTAGGAGGTCTATATATTACTATGTTCATTAATTTTTCAGATTCAAATTCTACCGCTATTAGTTCACATTCTGAGTTACTATATTTCTCATATATTTTTCCTTGTTTTTTGTCTTTCCCATATATTGCGGTTCCCCCTTGATTCCTATTTTTTCTATCTGATCTATAAGTTTGAAACCCTTTTATTTGATCATCATTCCCAGTCTCTTGGGAATACCAGGTTTCACTTATATTCATTATATCTATTTTCTTTTCATTTGGGTTAGTTCTTCTAAGTACTCTATTTTTCTTTTTGAGTTACTCGTAACTAAACCCTGCGCATCATCACTATGATGGTTTGCGTGTTTTCTCCTTTCATTTAATATTGGTAATAATAAGGATTTCCCATGTCTCTTTCCTGTTCTGGTATGTTGTTCTTTTTTTCATTTCCAGAAATTCTGACATTAAAAAATCCAACTTTTCCATAATATTTGTTCTTCCTTCATCATAATTATTCATTTTGTGTCTGAATCTGCAATTTTCTCCATATCTGCAATATCCCCTTGCATAATAAAAACAGTTATTATCTCTTGAGTAGAATCTTGGAGCTGATGCATTGAAATTTTTTGCTGGCACCTCTGCATATCTCGTTGATGGCTTGCTTTTTTCTTTTACCTGATATTCTTCATTCCTCTCTTTATTTGTTTCTTTCTTATTTTGGATTTTATTGCTTGATTGGTTATTTATTTGATTATTTTTCATGGCTACAGGGTGCATATATTTACATTTTTTGTCGAACTTACATCCTTTTCCTTCTTTTAGGTTTTTGCATATTTTTGGATGTAGATCTCTGCAATCATCCTCATATCCATCTAAGTATGCACATTTACCATATATTTCATAGTTGTGACATACCTTAGGATGTTTGTAGTAACATTTTTCTCCATATCTGCAATTCCCTCTTTTCAAAAGGTTGCAGACTTTGTCTTTTTTGTATATTTTTTCCTCTTTCCCGTCATTGTGTAGATCTGGGTAGAGCCTCTTCGGCATTTTCTTTTGTGCTGTCATATCGTAATTTATTTCTTCGTAGGTATGCTGCTTTATAGCCTCATATGTAGTATCAATGAGTATCTCTGCATCCATACTTTTATCTTGTTCTTTGTTTTCCTTATCTTTTTCTGTCATTTCAGTTTTGTTTACTTATCTTAGTTTTCCTCTTCTTCTTCTTCTTACTTCTTTTCTTCTCTTCTTATTCTTCTTTCTTCATCCTCAACTATTTGTACATTCAATCTTGATTTAATAACATTGTCTATCCATGGTAGACATGTTGAGCAAAAAATTCTTGTGTCTTTTCTCATATCTTGCATTACCTCAGCACACTGTGGATGGGTCGGAATGTTGCATGCAGCACATTTTCTGATTAGGTTTTGTGGATTAAACTATGCTATACCACACCTTACACAGTTTACATGCTTTTGGCATTCTTTTTCCTAATGCATCAATTAGGATATTCACAAGGTTCACTTTATTCATTTTCTTTGTCGGAATATGTTGGTTTATGTATATTTTCTTTATGAGTCTCTTGACCACTTGGATTTTATTTGGAACTTCTTCAATTATTTTCAAGATGTTTTCATTTGATTTATTCCAGTTTGAAGGATTGTATCCTTCTAATATATCTATGAATGATTTTGTATCTTTTTGGTTAGGACTGTTGCTGATTTCATAGATCAGAAATGCCAGTTCCCTTCCTGCTACCTCATCGTATTGCGAATCTGCCAAGCAAGCTAAATCTCGCCATTTTTTTCCGCAGTTGGAGCTTACTGCCATCTTGTTCTGATTTACAGTATTTCACTTGATAAACTAACTTAGAAGACGCTTTATCCTACTATTTCCACACTAATCTTATCACCGATAGTTCACGAACACTTCTAGATATTTCTCAAATTCTAGACGTATGTTAAACTTGTGATATTTGTTGATTAATCTGACTTCGACCAGGAACGTCTCACCAAGCAAGATGACTACTAACTACTACTACTACTACGAGAGAGAGAGAGAGAGAGAGAGAGAGAGAGAGAGAGAGAGAGAGAGAGAGAGAGAGAGAGAGAGAGAGAGAGCATGCTTCATTTACAGCTTTTATCCTATGTGCAGGAAGCATTCAACGTATATACATGTATATACAAAATATATATATATATATATATATATATATATATATATTTTATATATTTGATATATATATATATATATATATATATGTGTGTGTGTGTGTGTGTGTGTGTGTAATATCACTACTTCACAATACATCTCATAAATGATAGATAATCCCGCATAATGTTATTCACTTAGTCTAAATTTCCATTCTGAAACCCGAAACATCAACACGAAAAAACGTTATTCTAAATTCTCCAGTGTGATTTGAATAATCCCTATTCATGCTGTACCAGAAGATCACTGGTATAATTAGGATGAATTCATGTCGGAATAGTCATTGCTTATTATGCCAGTCATAATATTTTTAGGTTTTTATTCAAATTTTGAACAAACGTTGCTTAATGTGTTCTGTCATAATGTTTTAACCAAATATTGCTTAATATGTCAGTAATGATATATTTGTGATTTTAACGAAATATTGCTTAATGTATTTGTGGTAATATTTTTATGGTTTTTTAATTAAAACTTTAACCAAATATTGCTTAATGTATCAGTGGGTAATATTTTTTTTATTAAACTTTAAACAAATATTGCTTAATATATGTTATATAAAAGAGGAATGTGGTAATATTTTTAGTTTTTTTTATTAAAACATTAATCAAAGATTGTTTAATGTACCTGTGGTAATATTTTAGGGTATTTTAATTAAAATGTTAACCAAATATTGCTTAATGTATCTGTGGTAATATTATAAGTTTTTTTTATAAAAATTTTAACCAAATATTGCTTAATGTATCTGTCAATATTTTTAGGGTTTTTTAATTCGAATTTTAACCAAATATTGCCCAACGTATCTATGATAAGTTTTTTAGGGTTTTTATTCAAATTTAACCAAATATTTTTGGGTTTTTTACTTACTAAAACTTTACGCAAACCTTGCTTAATGTGTCTGTCAGAATATTTCCATGTCATTTGATTCTTTCCAATAGAAAGGATTGAATATAAATAAATGTTTAATCTATTTGCTCTTATCAAAACAACAAGATATTCTTAAAAGGCAAAGGTTTGCTATGAGCCATTAAAAAGAAATTGACATTAGAAGAAACAAAATTGATACAGTCAGCTGGAAATATTATCTTCAAGTGAGCAGTCCGGTTCTAGTATTACACGCAAAGATTTAGTATCTTATTTACTTACAGGGTCAGTTTACCTCATTTATAAAACCTATCGAAAGACGATACGTCCCTTCCTTGAAATGATAATAATAAAAAAAAGCATTAAAAAAATGACAAACGTAAAGATATAATATTGTGATCCCAAAACAAAAGAAATGAAAGATTTCTCTGATATAATGCACCGATGATGTGTTTTCTCTCTAAAGTGAGTTTCCAGAGAAATACCAACTCTTTCTGAAAGGAAATAAAATCTCATATATCCGGTCATAGAAAGGATTGATTCCCAACGAAAAAAGTGTATATTGCAGATCTGTAAAATAATGAATTTTACGCTGGTTGTATAGCATACAGTGCTCAAAAAAATACTAGACGTATATTTAAAAAATAATTTTTTTTAATCTGTCCAGTGTATAAACAGTCTCTGTAAAAACATTGACATATTTTTCCTGACTGTAAAAAAAAAAAAAAAAAACTTCCAGCTAAAAGGATTTAGCTCCATAGGAGGAAATCTGTAATACAAGCCTGTTTCCGTATTGGTTGTTTGTCTACATGAATATATAGCTAAAGTGATTTTACCTCTTATTACAGGACAAAACATCTATAATCATCACTATACTCTGTTTTTTCCATCTGTCCATCCGCCTGTGGTGTTTTTGTATGGTAACACTGCGTCCCGGGCTTTAAATAGCTACGGTATGTGTAAGTTTTAGGTAAATAAAAGGATATCTGGGTGTACATTTGCAACTGAAAAGTGTTTTAATAATTTACTGTATGCGAAGTACACCGTTAATATTCGAAATAGGATATTATTATTATTGTTGAATGTAAGCTGAATGTAATTATCTAAAGCCCGGGACGCAGTGTTACCATACGGAAACACCACAGGCGGATGGACAGATGGAAAAAAACAGAGTATAGGTTACTTATTCACCTGTACAAATAACAGATGAGTGAAAATGTATGAAATTTAATACAAACACCGATGGAAAATTTAATTAGAAACATGGTGACTAAATTTGCAAATGTTGTGATATAACTTTGTAATGGAAAGTTAGAAAAAAAATCCTTGAAAATTAAACTGAGGGAATTGAAATGAAAATTAAAACCAGTGTTCTAGAATAAAGAAAAACCAGCTGTTCACGTCTGTGAGCAAAAAGCAATATATGCAACATGAAGGATTTAATTTCAGTCCAGATGTCGTACAATATAGATAATATATAATATATATATAATATATATATATATATATATCTATATATATATATATATATAGTATATATTGTCGACAAGATTTAAAGTATTTAATTCTCCAATCTCGACCCATTGCCTCGCCTCTCGATCCATGTTCGCAATCAAATCGAAAGTGGTAAGAGAGAGAGAGAGAGAGAGAGAGAGAGAGAGAGATACAGTCGCGCGTTATATGACGATTACGAGCAACAGATGGAATCGATTTATTCGGTGCAAATTCTCTCTCTCTCTCTCTCTCTCTCTCTCAAGGAGGAGGCATTCCCACCACTCTACCACCTCTTCCCACATAACAACCATCATCCTCAATAGGACGAAGGTAAATTGAATTGTGAGAGACCGTTTCATATGCAGGAGTCTGGTCTCGAAAATGCTCTTCTTATATTCCATAGTCAGTGCCATTTCCTACGCATAACCTTCCAGTCGCCTCAATATCCTCGTATTCTATTATGTATGCTACGAGTATACGTGTTTTTTATCCATTTCCCGTTTTAATACATCATACGTACCCGGAAGTGTATACTGAATGTTCTCGCGAATATTACGCCTTGGTGGAGAGGATTTACATTATAGATAACTCGGCGATTTAAGGATTTCACTCGACTGTCAATAATTGTGAGAGTGGTTTCTAAAAATCCCTTTGGGATTTTATTTTTCTATCTAGATTTTGACGGTTGATGACAGTGATGTAGTCGACACATTACTCTGGAATGGGGAAAGCTACAAAAACTTAATACGCGTGTCTCTGTAGCTTCTGTTTTTTTTTTTAAGGGGATTAAGGGTACCTCCTTTTCCTTTCTCTTCATACATACATACATACGTATATATAACTAAGTATATCTCTCCATCTAACTTACCTTTCTCTATTTCTCTCCTTAATCATTTATAATTATATTTCCTTATCTCTCTTCTGTTCCTGCTATTTTTCATATATTTATTTCGAACTTTGCCTATTTTTCCCATTTCTCTCCGTAATTAGCTTCATTTACATTTCCTTATTTCCGTATATCCCTCTTCTATTCCTGCCTCTTTTCGTAATTGCTTTTATCGTCTTCTTAAGTTTAGAAACCATTTATGAAATGGCCCAATCGACCTGACCTTTTTTTTTTCCTCCTCCCACCTCCTGACCTAGAAAACCTCCCTTCCTCATTTCCTTATCAACCTGATTTACATTCCTCTCCTCGATTCTCAGAAGCGAGTTTTTTTTATAAAAATTTTAACCAAATATTGCTTAATGTATCTGTCAATATTTTTAAGGTTTTTTAATTCGAATTTTAACCAAATATTGCTTAATGTATCTGTCAATATTTTTAAGGTTTTTTAATTCGAATTTTAACCAAATATTGCCCAACGTATCTATGATAAGTTTTTTAGGGTTTTTATTCAAATTTAACCAAATATTTTTGGGTTTTTTACTTACTAAAACTTTACGCAAACCTTGCTTAATGTGTCTGTCAGAATATTTCCATGTCATTTGATTCTTTCCAATAGAAAGGATTGAATATAAATAAATGTTTAATCTATTTGCTCTTATCAAAACAACAAGATATTCTTAAAAGGCAAAGGTATGCTATGAGCCATTAAAAAGAAATTGACATTAGAAGAAACAAAATTGATACAGTCAGCTGGAAATATTATCTTCAAGTGAGCAGTCCGGTTCTAGTATTACACGCAAAGATTTAGTATCTTATTTACTTACAGGGTCAGTTTACCTCATTTATAAAACCTATCGAAAGACGATACGTCCCTTCCTTGAAATGATAATAATAAAAAAAAGCATTAAAAAAATGACAAACGTAAAGATATAATATTGTGATCCCAAAACAAAAGAAATGAAAGATTTCTCTGATATAATGCACCGATGATGTGTTTTCTCTCTAAAGTGAGTTTCCAGAGAAATACCAACTCTTTCTGAAAGGAAATAAAATCTCCTATATCCGGTCATAGAAAGGATTGATTCCCAACGAATAAAAGTGTATATTGCAGATCTATAAAATAATGAATTTTACGCTGGTTGTATAGCATACAGTGCTCGGAAAAATACGAGACGTATATTTAAAAAATAATTTTTTTAATCTGCCCAGTGTATAAACAGTCTCTGTAAAAACATTGACATATTTTTCCTGACTGTAAAAAAAAACTTCCAGCTAAAAGGATTTAGCTCCATAGGAGGAAATCTGTAATACAATCCTGTCTCCATATTTGTTGTTTGTCTACATGAATATATAGCTAAAGTGATTTTACCTCTTATTACAGGACAAAACATCTATAATCATCACTATACTCTGTTTTTTCCATCTGTCCATCCGCCTGTGGTGTTTTTGTATGGTAACACTGCGTCCCGGGCTTTAAATAGCTACGGTATGTGTAAGTTTTAGGTAAATAAAAGGATATCTGGGTGTACATTTGCAACTGAAAAGTGTTTTAATAATTTACTGTATGCGAAGTACACCGTTAATATTCGAAATAGGATATTATTATTATTGTTGAATGTAAGCTGAATGTAACTATCTAAAGCCCGGGACGCAGTGTTACCATACGGAAACACCACAGGCGGATGGACAGATGGAAAAAAACAGAGTATAGGTTACTTATTCACCTGTACAAATAACAGATGAGTGAAAATGTATGAAATTTAATACAAACACCGATGGAAAATTTAATTAGAAACATGGTGACTAAATTTGCAAATGTTGTGATATAACTTTGTAATGGAAAGTTAGAAAAAAATCCTTGAAAATTAAACTGAGGGAATTGAAATGAAAATTAAAACCAGTGTTCTAGAATAAAGAAAAACCAGCTGTTCACATCTGTGAGAGCAAAAAGCAATATATGCAACATGAAGGATTTAATTTCAGTCCAGATGTCGTACAATATATATATATATATATATAGATATATATATATATATATATATGTGTGTGTGTGTGTGTGTGTCGACAAGATTTAAAGTATTTAATTCTCCAATCTCGACCCATTGCCTCGCCTCTCGATCCATGTTCGCAATCAAATCGAAAGTGGTGAGAGAGAGAGAGAGAGAGAGAGAGAGAGAGAGAGAGAGAGAGACATACAGTCGCGCGTTATATGACGATTACGAGCAACAGATGGAATCGATTTATTCGGTGCAAATTCTCTCTCTCTCTCTCTCTCTCTCTCTCTCTCTCTCTCTCTCTCTCTCTCTCTCTCTCTCAAGGAGGAGGCATTCCCACCACTCTTCCACCTCTTCCCACATAACAACCATCATCCTCAATAGGACGAAGGTAAATTGAATTGTGAGAGACCGTTTCATATGCAGGAGTCTGGTCTCGAAAATGCTCTTCTTATATTCCATAGTCAGTGCCATTTCCTACGCATAACCTTCCAGTCGCCTGAATCTCCTCGTATTCTATTATGTATGCTACGAGTATACGTGTTTTTTATCCATTTCCCGTTTTAATACATCATACGTACCCGGAAGTGTATACTGAATGTTCTCGCGAATATTACGCCTTGGTGGAAAGGATTTACATTATAGATAACTAGGCGATTTAAGGATTTCACTCGACTGTCAATAATTGTAGGAGTGGTTTCTAAAAATCCCTTTGGGATTTTATTTTTCTATCTAGATTTTGACGATTGATGACAGTGATGTTGTCGCCACATTACTCTGGAATGGGGACAGCTACAAAAACTTTAGACGCGTGTCTCTGTAATTAAGGATACCTCCTTTTCCTTTCTCTTCATACATACATACATACATACGTATATAATATAACTAAGTATATCTCTCCATCTAACTTACCTTTCTCTATTTCTCTCCTTAATTATTTATAATTATATTTCCTTATCTCTCTTCTGTTCCTGCTACTTTTCATATATTTATTTCGAACTTTGCCTATTTTTCCCATTTCTCTCCTTAATTAGCTTCATTTACATTTCCTTATTTCCGTATATATCCCTCTTCTATTCCTGCCTCTTTTCGTAATTGCTTTTATCGTCTTCTTAAGTTTAGATACCATTTTTGAAATGGCTCAATCGACCTGACCTTTTTTTTTCCTCCTCCCACCTCCTGACCTAGAAAACCTCCCTTCCTCATTTCCTTATCAACCTGATTTACATTCCTCTCCTCGATTCTCAGAAGCGAGTTTTCTTCATATTCAAATCAGTGCGTTATATGTGGTGCTAAGTCTCTTATTCGTTCAGCCTTATTCATATATTTTTCCTATATTTAACTGACATTTAACCAAATAAACGTTTTCTGTGTTAAATGTAAATAACATTCAACTAAATACTCGCTTTCTTTGTTATATGTAACTTAGATTCATCCAAAAACGTTTTCTTTTTTATATGTAAGTTACATTCATCCAAATACATGTTTTCTTTTTTTATATGTAACTTACATTCAACCGAATATAT
>NC_061105.1:18592516-18602516 GCF_015104395.2 Macrobrachium nipponense | reverse complement strand
AAAGGATACGCTTTTAGAACCAAGTGATGAAATAAAGGATTGCAATAAATTATACACATCAGGGTTCAACATTTAAACTGAAAATGTATTGCAGCAATGGAATTGCAAAATCTCCCATTTGATGACAATTACCGTCAGGTCAATGGAGGGCATTTTATTTTGAGAACTTTCGAGGTTAATGAACCCATCGTCAGGCTGAAGTGGAAAAAAACACAACAAAAAATCAGTGAAAATATATTAGATTATTTATGTAAATGGATAGACTAAAACTATGACAGTGAAATAAATTGCTGGATTTCATACATCAAACACATTCACAGGAATAAATATTTGTTTTTTGAAATATTTTCAGCAGAAGAAAACTTAATGCATGATGATGATGGTAATAATTCATTTCAGGAGACATTTTGAACGGAACAAAACTTCATGCATGTTGATAGTGATTCATTTTATGATTAAAACTTCGAATAACTAGTTTACTAAAAATTTCACATTACTTAAAAAATACAAGATACTCGTTGTGCACTTAACATGTGACAATAAAACCTAAAAATAAAAAATCATGAAACTGCAGAGCCTCTGATATAAACTGGAATTAGTCGTAATATAATGAGAGAGAAATTTTACACATCAGAAAACACTTTATCCGACTTGCATGGGAAAATTATTAGTTTTTGAAGCACGTTTCAAATTTGGACGATTTCAAGAGGACCTTTACAACTTAATAGCAAAACGTTTCCAAAACAGTTTTTTTTATTTGTTTAAACTAATTCAGGAACTTTGTTGAACAGTATTTGATGTGGGGCTTTTTTTTATACTTCCGGTCAGAATTGGTTCAAACCTACATATTTGTTGGTTCAGCCTAAAGTGGCAATTGTGAAATGGATTTTATAGTATTGTTTTTCCCACTATTTGGTATAAATGTCTCTCGTTTAAGCTCCCGGGAGATTAGGGTGAAAGTCAAAGAAAGGGATTGTTTATATATATATATATATATATATATATATATATAATATATATATATATATATATATGTGTGTGTGTGTGTGTGTGTGTGTGTGTGTGTGTGTGTGTGTGTGTGTGTGTGTGTGTGTGTGTGTGAATAACTTGATCACGAAGTATATAAAACGTGATGCTACGTATAAATAAAGGTTTTTGCCACGAAGGAAAAAAATGAAAAGCGATATAGCCAAGCACTTTCGTTCTAGTTCGACCTTTACTCAGGCATATATATATATATATATATATATCTATATATATATATTATTATATATATATATATATATATATTCCTGCATATGTGTATGTATGTGGATGTGTGTATATACATATATAAATATATATATATATATATATTATATATATATATATATATATACACATATATATACATATAAATATATATATACAAAATATATATATATATATATATATATATATATATAATATATCATATATATATACATATATATATAATATATATATATATATATATATATTATACACACACACATCCATATACATACACATATGCATGAACATATTGACATATCACCCAGATGTCAGCCAATACACATATTAAACGTATAAAACACATAAACATACACAGGAAACCTATACATAAATAGACGGGTACATACGTACAAGAAAAAAAAAATAAACATTTCATTCCATAGCGTTCACATTTACAAAGCAGTTGAAGTAAGGGCAATAGACCTCTTCAGTTCCCCCTCTCTCTCTCTTCCTCTCCCTGTACAGGACATAGAAACATTCGACCTGGAAGACTTCAAATACAACTTTGTCAACATGACAGCCTTCCGTCTCGTCGACTCCGAGCACTACAGAGTAAGGCGAGTCCTGAAGGACATGGAGAAGTTCCAGCCCATCGGACACAACATCCTAAACCAGAGTCGGGTCATTCAGGTAAGGTTTTTCACTGACTCGGGGAGCAAGCCTACAAAACTACTTCGATTCTCGGCCATTCCTTTGAGGTGTTAGAGATGTGTAATCCTGGTGATAGACGTTCACTCTCGACGTGGTTCGGAAGTCACGTAAAGCCGTTGATCCCGTTGCTGAATAACCACTGGTTCCATGCAACGTAAAAACACCATAGAAACAAACGAACAAACTACTTTGTTGCTGTTGTTGGTCTTGTTCTTGTTTCAGGGGGTAGGTGGGGGGAGGGGTAGAGCTTTCCTGCACATACATATATGGGCTCAAAATGAATCAAATATATAAAATTCGTCTCGAAATGAGTAATTCCTGATTGGCATCAACCGATATATCACGATTTTAAGGAAATTTGACCGAGAAATCCGTAATGATAAGCTTGTCAAGTGATCAAAATCCCTTTCTTTATAAACTACATGATTTTTTCAGTAAAATCAAAGATCTTTTATATAGATAAAGTACAAAGTAAATTTAGAAACAAAATTGTGAAACTTTGATCTCAAAATGATATTCGCCAAGGTCAACGCACTGAAAAGCAATACTGAGAATAATCTCATAATATTTCAATTCATTTTCCTTAAAGACCAAAATCCCATTTCCCCAACAGGTAGAACCAGCCCTTATGTACGACAGCGTCCATGTCTTCGCCTTAGGCCTACAGGCTTTGGAGCGCTCCACGACACTCAGGCTAGCCAACCTCTCGTGCGACCACGAGCTTCCCTGGGGCGATGGCTCGTCCCTCTTCAACTACATAAATTCGGTTGGTAGCCTTGAGTCCTGTATGTCTCGGGGGTTTGACTTGGAATTTGGAATGAGGTCAAATGATTTCCCAGTTTATTTCATGTTTATTTCATATAAAAATAAGTAAAATTAAAATATTTAAAGCATTGGGGGGTTGGGGAGTCAGGTAGGCTAAGTCTCCCCTTCACAATATAAAAGAAAAGGGGGAGGCAGGTGGCATATATATATATATATATATATATATATATATATATATATATATATATATATATATATATATATATATATATATATGTGTGTGGTTGTGTATATATATATATATATATATATATATATATATATATATATATATATATATATATTATATATATTTTACGTGTATTTTATATATATATATATATACATATATATAGTGTGTGTGTATGTGTAAATATACATACAAACACACATGGCGTATATACATATATGCATGTATATATTATATGTATATATTTATATACGTGCGCATGTGTGTGCATACCTTTCTAAGCAATAACATGCGCTCCAACTCTGCTAGAAAACTTATTCACATAAATCACTCACAGCAGCGGAGTAATATATCAGCAAATAAGACAGTCACCTACAGGATTCCGTGTTTGCATTTTTTTTTTTTTTCTAGGATCCATTTCCAATTAAACCCTTGTTTGCTTTTTCAGGTCGAATTCAGAGGAATCACTGGACCAATTCAGTTCAAAGAGGGCAGAAGAACAAACTTCAAGTTGGATATTCTGAAGCTGAAACAACACTCGCTGGTGAAGGAGAGAGAGAGAGAGAGAGAGAGAGAGAGATAGTAGATTCTAAAGCAAAAACAACACTCACTGGGGAAGGAGAGAGAGAGAGAGAGAGAGAGAGAGAGAGAGAGAGAGAGATTCTGAAGCAGAAACAACACCCGCTGGTGAAGGCGAGTGAGTGGAACATAAAGAGAGAGAGAGAGAGAGAGAGAGGACACGCTCACTCTTTTTAATTTGTCCTATAACTTCAGTTTCTCCATTACTCTGAGGCAAGTTTCTACCCTTTTCATTAAGCTTTGCAAGATTCTGCCCATTGTTTAATGTGCTTTTACTGGGTGAAGCATCCATAGTTGTCTTTCTCTTGTGCTTGGGTTATTTTGTGTGTTTGTTTGTACACACACACACACGCACGCACACACACAAGGACACACACACACACATATATATATATGTGTGTGTGTGTGTGTGTGTCCTTGTGTGTGTGAGTGTGAACTTGTGCAAGAATGTATGGTCATAAGTGTAAATATTATTAAATATAACACAATCATTTATTTATTTATTATCATATAATATAATAATAATAATAATAATAATAATAATAATAATAATAATAATAATAATAATAATAATAATAGTAATAATAATAATAATAATAATAATAATAATAATAATAATAACACCAACTTCAAAAGAGAAATTTTGCTTAATTCATATTCACCCTGCAGACACCGAGCAAAAGCAGATCCGTGGACGAAGTAATTGTATAAAAGGGGAAGAGTAGAAGACGAAGAACCAGAGGGAAACAGGAAATGCAACTCGGAGTACATCGCTATTTTGGGGAGGGAAAGAAAGAAAAACATTGCCTCAAGCCATATTCCATTTTCGAGTTGCGTTCCTAAACATTACCTAAGGTTACATTCTCTTTCGAGTTGCATTCCTGGGCGCTCCTTGCGATCTTTGGCGCATTTGTTGCTCTCAGGAGTTAGATTATGTATCGTTGTCAGTCGTTGCGAAGGTATACGTCTTTGCTTGGCGTTCTTGTTTCTTGAAGTTTGTGATCTTTTTTTGTTATGTTCAAAGGTGGATCATTATTATTATTGTTACTATTCAGAAGATGAACCAGAGGGGGGGAGCCACTGACTTGAAATTCAAGCTCCCTAAGAGTATGGTGTACTTTTGAAAGGAATTGCAGAAGGTAATGGAGGAATGCAGAAAAAAGGAATTCATTTGTTGAAAAAGACACAAATAAATTAACTAATTAATAAATAGGTAAAAATGTCAGTTAATTATTGAAATAAAAGGAGAATCATATTAGAGGAATAACGCGTTGTATCATTGCTTGAACTTCTCAAGTGCCAATCGTACGAAATCTTCAACATGGAGGCTGTTCCTTATCCCAAAGATGCTCGAGGAATAAAGGACCTCTGGAACTGAAATGTTCGACAGAATACTAATTTTTTATTTATTTTCATTCATTTTCATTCCCCAGGTGGGTTACTGGAGTCCAATACACCCCTTCTAGATACTTTATATAACTATTTATATAATATCCCTCCTGAGTCCTTACTCATACAGATTACTAGTTTTTATTGATTTTTATTTATTTTTATTCATTTTTTATTCACCAGGTAGGTGACTGGAGTCCAATACACCACTTCTAGATAAATACTATATATATTATTCATATACCATGGCTCCTGAGTCCTTACTCATTCAGAATACTAATTTTTATTGAATTTTATTCATATTAATTCATTTTATTCACCAGGTGGGTGACTGGAGTCCATTACACCCCTTCTAGATAATGTATATCATTATTTATATACCATGCCTCCCGAGTCCTTACTCATTCAGAATACTCATTTATATTAATTTTTATTCATTTTATTCATTTTCATTCATCAAGTTGGTGGATAGAGTTCCATACATCCCTTATAGCTAAATATTATATGTCTTCATGATAACGTATCTCCTGAGTCTTGGCACCCAAAATACTCGTATTTTATTCATTTTTATTCACCTTTAATTGATTTTCATTCATTTTCATTCACCAGGTGGGCGAATGGAGTCCAGGAAGTGGAGTGAACGTCACGGACAGAGCTGCTTTCTACGATCCAGGAACGATGAATGTCACTCTTCTCGTCACTACGAATTTGGTAATGACACTTAATGGTTTCGTTTATGTTTATGCTATTTAGTCTTTTCAAAGACTGGACGAGTTCTGTGAGGTTTTCAGATTTCAAATATAGTAACATTTATAGTATGTATATGCCTGCATATATGTATAGTGTGTGTGAATGTGTATATATATATGGATATATATATATATATATATATATATATATATATATATATATATATATATATATATATATATATATATATATGGTGCATGGTAATAATGGCACAGGTAAAAATGGCACAGGAAAAAATGGCACGGTATAAAATGGCACAGGAAAAAATGGCACAAGTTAAAAAATAGGAAAAAATGGCACAGGAAATAATTTTTTAAAATTTATTTGAAACATAAAATAAGGTATATGTGACGTAAAAAAACAGTTTTAAAATTCATTTGAAGCATAAAATAAGGTGTATTTGACGTAAAAAACATTATCTAAAATGTATTTGAGAAACTTAAAATATAGTCTTTAATTAAAATCCAATATTATGTCCAAATCCTCGTAACACTTCGTCCAAGTTTTTCCTTCCTTCAATATAGTCTTTGCACAAATTTCTCAATTTTTGTTGCATGTCAGAATAAATTTTCTGTGTTTTTTTCCGGGGGGTTTCACCAACTGAATCCCGTGCAATCACTGCATTCACAACAGATTCTTCCTTCTGAGTAGTTCTTATCAATTTCCATATAGATGGGTGCTGGTAACCAATAAGATGATAAAATTTATTGTTCCAATCTTCACATAAGTTGTTCGTCCTGGGACAGTCGTTCATTGTAGCCTTATGTACGTTCCAAAGTTCTGGAGGAAATCTTGGTGGAATACGCCGAACAGGTCGTCTCCCTCTCTGAACACTTGTACCAGATACATAAGTTTGATCAAAGTACTCTAGCAATGGAGCAGCCTCATCAGGACATCTTGACTTAAGTAACTCTATTCCTGTAAAAACATCTTTGATAGGTAGAAATGCCAGCGAGTTAATCTCTCCACAGAACTGACGAAATTCTTCACTTTCTTTGTAATGGCTGGTAAGGCCAAAGTTCTGTATCTTTCTCCAAGTATTCTGAGTCTAGTGGTAAAAACAACCTTGTGTGTGTGTTTCGGGTCCAAAAATGGTTTTTATAGCTAGTATGACTGCCTGTTCATAGTCAACTAATATGGTTGTTGGGTCAGGGTATACATGTGTCCTTGGAAGCAGATTTTCTCCTTTCCTTTATTACTTCTTATAATTTCCATGATGGTTGTTGAATAGCTGAAGTAAGTTATGCTGGATAGCTAAAAGACTACTGAAACAGTTGAGTAATAACCAAAGTGAGAGTTAATTTATAAGCAAAGGCCAAAAGAAGCATGAAGTGAGAATTAGTTTACTTATAAGCAATGGACAAAAGAAGCATGAAGTGAGAGTTTGTTCTTTTATTTATTTTTCTAAATTAGGAAACTTTAATTTTTTCAAGTTTTGCCTTTTGTTCCTATTTTTTAACTTGTCACATTATTTCCTGTGCCATTTTTTCCTATTCTTTAACTTGTGCCATTTTTTCCTGTGCCATTTTTTCCTGTGGCATTTTTACCGTGCCATTTCTTCCGGTGCCATTTTTACCTGTGCCATTTTTACCTAAATTCATATATATATGAATTTGAACTATATATTTTCATAGCTGCGACTCATATTAAAAAATATATTATTGCTTTAACACCCAAAACACAGACTAATTGAATCATCCGGCCATTTACTGTAGTTGGGTTCACCGATGGAAAACACACCAGGCTTTTTTCCTCTCATATTCATCATCTACTTTTAGATTATTATCTTTTGTTATGCTTAATTCTGTAATAGATTTCGCTCATTTCCCTTTTTTCTTTAATTCATCTGAATATTGCGAATACAAATATAGATTTTTTTTCCTGTATGGACATAAATATCTAATGCTAAAGTGCTAATATAGAATTAGAATTGGAAAGTTTTGGATAATCCGTAGGTATTTTCTATATCTTTTTCTTTTTTCTTAACCTTTCGATCACAAATATCCAGTATTGAGGCTCTAATGTACAATTTCTCTGCAGAATATACAATAGATATGAGTTTGTTTGTTATTTGCTTTTGTTTTTGCAATGAGATATCTTATTTCCTACAGAGAATATTTTTACTCACTTGCAGTGTAAGTGAACAATTATTCATTTTCTTCAGCATAAATAATGTGACTGTCTAATCTGCTTTTTTTCAGAATAATTATCAGACAAAACTCTTTTAATAAGGAAAATGATTCATTTACTATTACAGATGTAACTAGAAGTAGATTGCTCTATACTCAAAGAATTTAATAATTATTTTTTGCTTAGAGGTAAACCGGATATTTTTCAGCGTTATTAAGAATATTCCCGGTCGTTTTAAAGATAGAAATATGCTTTTACATATAAGACTTTTTCTGAAATCAAATTTCCATGCAAAACTTTTTTTGAAATCACATTTGCAGGTATAAATTTTACGTGTAAGACTTTTCTGAAATCAAATTTACACGCAAAACTTTGTCTGAAATCAAAGTTACATGCAAAACTTGATAAACGTAAAATCTTTATAAACAATAAAAATAGATGACCTTGATTATCAAATACTAAAGGAACCAGTTTTTTCTTAAGTGGAAAAAGTATAATCTTTATAAAAGATCAAAATAATGTCCCTTTCTTAAATACTACAGGAACCAGTGTATCCTCAGATGGTAAAACAAAATCTTTCTAAACGATAAAAATAGTCCTTGATTATCAAATGGACATGACATGAAGAGTACAATTTCATTTTCTTATTTAGTAAAAGGAACAATGTTTCCTGAAAAGCAAAAACAAATTCTTTATATAACAAAATAAAGGAATCCTCAAATATCAACATTGGCATCACTAACTCCAAGAAGAGTAAAAATACTTGACGTCTCTCTAACCTAATTATATATATATATATATATATATATATATATATTATATATATATATATATATATATATATATATATATCATTCCCGTTAACCCCTCTCCCAACCGCTGCCCGTTCCCTCACCAGGACAATCCGTTCATGATGATGCGTCCTGGGAAGAACTTCACGGGCAACTCCCGCTTCTACGGATTCTGCGTCGACCTCCTGCGCGAGATCGCCCTCATTTCGGGCTTCGACTACATCATCGAGGTGTCTCCCGAGGGCGTTTACGGCGCCAAGAACCCCATCACGGGAGAATGGAACGGCATAGTCAAGCAACTCATGTCAGGGGTACGAAGAAGTAGTAGATATAGAAGAAGAAGCAAGCAGATGCAGACAGGGTTGGCGTAGTGGCGTATCATTTATCGCCGTCCTTGGAGACATCGCCTGATAGTTTTGGCGGTATTGCGAGCCGAAGTAGTGACGTATCTTTTATCGCTATCCTTGGAGATATCGCCCGTGGTTTTGGCAGTATCGCAAGCCGAAGTAGTGACGTAGCTTATGACGTATCTTTTATCGCTATCCTTAGAGATATCGCCCGATAGTTTTGGTGGTATCGTAAGCAGTAGCAGTGACATATTTTATCACTATCCTTGGAGATATTGCCCGATAGTTTTGGCAGTATCTCAAGCCGAAGTACTGACGTAGCTTATGATGTATCTTTTATTGCTATCCTTAGAGATATCGCCCGATAGTTTTGGTGGTATTGTAAGCAGTAGCAGTGACGTATATTTTATCACTATCCTTGGAGATATCACCTGATAGTTTTGGCAGTATCTCAAGCAGAAGTAGTGACGTAGCTTATGATGTTTCTTTTATCACTATCCTTAGAGATATCGCCCAATAGTTTTGGTGGTATCAGAAGCAGTAGTAGTGACGTATCTTTTATCGCTATCCTTGGAGATATTACCGGATAGGTTTGGTGGTATCGAAAGCAGTAGCATAGACGTATCTTTTATCACTATCCTTGGAGATATCACCAGATATCACTATCCTTAGAGATATTGCCCAATAGTTTTGGTGATATTGTAAGCAGTAGCAGTGACGTAACATTATCACTATCCTTGGAGATATCGTCCTTTAGTTTTGGCAGTATTGAAAGCAGTAGCAGTGGCGTATATTTTATCGCTATCCTTGGAGATGTCGACCAATAGTTTTGGTGGTATCGTCAGCAGTAGCAGTGACATCTTTTATCATTGACCTTGGAGATAACGTCTGATAGTTTTGGCGGTATCGTGAGCCGAAGTAGTGAAGTATCTTTTATCGCTATCCTTGGAGATATCGCCCATGGTTTTGGCAGTATCGCAAGCCGAAGTAGTGACTCAGCTTATGACGTATCTTTTATCGCTATCCGTAGAGATATCGCCCAATAGTTTTGTTGGTATCATAAGTTGTAGCAGTGA
>NC_061105.1:18570016-18587516 GCF_015104395.2 Macrobrachium nipponense | reverse complement strand
TGTTTTACCAATTTTGTTTGTGTAGTATATTCGTCGCTTGCATGCATTGATGTTACATATATACGTATATATATGTGTGTACTCATATTTATATATACGATGAATTTTAGTTTTAGGCATTTTTTTACCAGATAATGCATGAATAATAAATTATTTCTTCCATAGCAACTATATACCTAGAACAATTGGCGCTTGATCATGAAGTTCAGCCTTATACTATCCATTTATGTAACTGCAAAGTTTTTCCACTAATTGCTCTTCTACTCTTTCCTTGTGAAATAAGAACGTACAAGAGATATTACAAGGCAGCCTCTGTATTCAAAGTTATTTGCCTAAGCTAAACCTTCATGTTAGGTTAAGTTAGCAAAAGTCCTACATCTCTTAAAAAGCAATAGTTTTGTAAATAGACAAAAGTATAATTTGATTCACTGCATACACAATATTTTTTTAGACAGACCAGGACGAATTGGTCATTGGTAAACACGTGAATGTGCATCCCTGAAGATCCAGTAAATTTTTTTTGGGGGGTCCGTCTATGTTTTTACTCAATGAATTAACAGTTTTATTTTTCAAGAAAAACCCGTGACAAATTATTCATTGGTAAACGCGTGAACATTCTTCGTACAATCCTTCAGACAGGTTATGGTCTATGGGGGGAGAGGGTATTGGGAGGGACGGTCGTCTTTGATAAAGAGATTTAATGGTCATTAAACCTCCCTTGGCCGAGGGTCAGGGAGGTCACAGACCCGGGGGTGGGAGTGTGGGATGGAAGAGAGGAGGGGTCACAACGACCTCTTTTCATCAGGCTACTGAACTGGTGAGGTGTCCGGTGGCATTAGTGGCCAGCCAAGTCGAAATCTGATGCAGGGGAAGAAGAAAGGATAAGTGGCGCGATTTTATTTTGAAGAGAAGACGCCTTAGGTTGTCTGATGTCTAGGAAATATCTATTAGTCTTTAGAAGAGTGCCGTGCACCTGCTAAAAATATTCATAGAATTATTCATAGAACTATTGAGAGAAAATATAGATTTTTTTCCAATAACAAATACACAGTTACCGAAACCTTATATTTTTTGAAGTTGACTATTCCCAAATAATATTCTTCTTATAATTTTGAGAATCTTTAGCTAATGATGCGTATATGCTATAAAAATCTATAATATTGATAAGGGAAATATACGTTTTTCAATAAAACCTATACAGTTACTGAAATAATTGATTTTTTTTCAAGTTGAATGTTTGATGTTTGTGAATAATAATATATTTTCAATGTCTATTATAAGGAATAACGATAAAAATTCGTTAGTTTATATACTGTTAATTCCTTTTGATAGTGTTTTTGGATATTATTATTGTTCAGCGTCACTTTTCCACATCTATCAACCAAGCAAAGAACCACTGTCAATATTTGGTCGGCAGTGCCATTGTCTTTAGCCAACTTACCCTATTGGAATCTGAGAAAGAGAAAAAGAATCTATGACCGTCATACGAATGGAAATGATAAGCGGTTCTTGAAAGATGGCAGGTTACAGATGACCTTGGAAAAACCTTATTGTTATAAAGAAGAAAGAACGATTATTGCTTTTTTTTTTGGAACGAAGTCAAAAGAGATACACACACTCACACACACAGACACACCTTCAGCTCGAGGTAATCAACACCCGTTAGAATAATACTCTCTACATGAACGCTTAGTACTTTTTTTTTTTACTATGATCGTCATTCATTTTGTTCTTGTAAGTATCTCCAATGCATGTAGTTGCCATGCTTAGATTATTTCGAAAAGAAACATCTGCTTGTATACATTCATTTGATTGTAAGAGGGAATATGTTTTAAGTACATTAAAATTATGAGGGTTTAAACATATTCACGCATGTACCCTATTACTGCCATAGCATGTGTATATAAATGTTTCAAAACACACACACACACACACACACACACACACACACACATATATATATATATATATATATATATATATATATATATATATGTGTGTGTGTGTGTGTGTGTGGTCATAAATACGTATATATATATATTATATATATATATATATGTATATATATATATATGTGTGTGTGTGTGTGTGTGTATGTATATATAAGTATATATAGTATATATATATATATATATATATATATATATATATATATATATATATATATATATAATATATACAGTATTTACATGTATATATAATGTATATGTTTGCTTGTTCAATTTGAAACTTTTTGTAATTGATCAATTACTTTAACAGCAAAATATTACTGGTAATATATTATTGTTAGCAGTAGTAATGTAGCATTAACGTTACCAGTAGCATTCACATCCAGTGTAGATTATAGTATTTAATGTAGCAGCTCTTTCATCAGAAAGTAAAAACTACGGTTCAGAATCATTCATTATGTAGATGCTGATTGTAATCTATGTAGAAATGTGATTCAATTCAGCGGTGCGCTGTTAAGTAAACATTATATAATCATATTAAGAAGCCTTCGTTTGAACATTGAAATGAATTATTGATTTTTGCCTAATTTACATTACAGTTTTTATGTTTATCAGATAGTTATTAGAGTTATAAAACCTTTTTGAATAATGAAGAAAGGGAATTTGGAAATTGTTTATGCCCTAAATTTTTGTCTAACGATCTATATATATATATATATATATATATATATATATATATTATATATATATAAATAGACACATCATATGTGTGTGCGTTTATGTATTTGTATTTGTACATATATATGCATATTTGATATATGTGTAAATATATAAATATATGTACGTATGTATGCAAAAGTATGTATATACATATATAGAATATGTTTATATATGTTTATATACATATATACGTATATATGACTATATATATACGTATATATATATATATATATATATATATATATATATATATACACACACACACACATCTAAATGCATATTCTCTAATACAATCACATATTCCCTTTTTGCAGAAAGCCGACCTCGCAATCGGATCGATGACCATCAACTACGCCAGAGAGAACGTCATTGATTTTACCAAACCTTTTATGAATGTGGGAATCAGTATCTTGTTTAAGGTGAGGCTTTGCAGGATGGTTCTGCGTGTCTTCTGTTTTCGTGAGTATATAGATAGACAGAGAGAGAGATAGATAGATAGACAGATAGATAGATAGATCTATTGACCGCAAAACGACGACAACGCTTCCACAATCACGAAAGATTCAGAATGACAGTATTTTCATATCTTACGCAAGATGATTAAATTTTATCGGCCCTGTTAATTTTCAAAGTATCGTACACAACGACTTCGGATATATGGGAAGCACTCTAGAAAATAAGAATTACGTATTTAGGACCATTGTATAGGTTCGACTATATGTATATATATATATATATATACATATAGTATATATATATATATATAATATTATATATATATATATATATACATATATATGTGTGTGTATTTATATGTATACATATATATATATATATATATATATATATATATATATTACGCATATATATGTGTATGTATATATATGTATATTTGTACATATATATATATGAGTGAATGAATGAAAACCAGAACCTTCACATAACAATGTGTTTTCAGTTGACAGAAATCCGACGCTGCCTTTATGATTTCCCATAAGATTTGAAATTTCTCAAGTCTTAAATATTTTTCGTTTTCTAAATATAAAACAAAAAATGAATTTAATTTCAAGCCTTTTAGGGAAGTATGTTTCAAATATAATGAAATTCTCAAAATGATCGAAGCCTTTAGCCAAATTAAAGGAGAGATATGTTATTCGAAGCACTTAGGTTGTTTTTTAGTCTTACAAATTTGTTAATTCTCGTAATCTTGATATAAAATCTTATGGGTTTTAAGAAGCAACATTTTAATTCACAGAACAGAAAACGTAATTGAACGAATCAATGCTAAAAAGATAAGACAGTTTTTCGAAGCTTCGTGTCCGCTCACAGGTACCTGTAGACGCTAAAGCCTAGTTTACTCTCACGGTACCTGTATATATTGCACCTTTTTATCCCCTAAAGTTTTGTGTCATCTGGCAGTTACTTCTAGATATTAAAGTTTCGTGTTCCCTCACAGCTACCTGTAAATATTATGCTTCATGTCCCTTCACAGGTACCTGTAGATATTAAAGCATCGTGTCCTCTTGCGGGTACCTGTAGGTGAATGTCTCCTCACAGGTACCTATAGATATAAACCAGCACATCCAGTTGCAAGTACCAATTAAAGCATCATTTTCCCTTACAGGTACCTGTAGATATTGACGTCCCCTCACAGGTACCTAATACCAACCCATCCTGTCCCCTTACAGGTACCAGTAGATGAATGTCCCCCAAAGTACCTGTAGATAAATGTCCCTCCAAAGGTACCTGTAAATGAACGTCCCTCCAAATGTACCTGTAGATGAATGACCCTCTCCTGAGGTCCCTGTAGATAAACGTCCCCTTACAGGTACTTAGTATTAAACACCATGTCCTCTTGCTGGTACCTGTAAATTAATATCCCTCTCACAAGCATCTAATACTAAACCATCCTGTCCCCCTCACAGGTACCTGTAGATGAATGCCCCCTCATGGGTACCTATAGCATCTTGTCCCCCTCACAGGTACCTGTAGATGAATGTCCCCTCATGGGTACCGATAGCATCTTGTCCCCCTCACAGGTACCTGTAGATGAATGTCCCCTCATGGGTACCTATAGCATCTTGTCCCCTTCACAGGTACCTGTCGATGAATGTCCCCTCATGGGTACCTATAGCATCTTGTCCCCCTCACAGGTACTTGTAGATGAATGCCCCCTCATGGGTACCTATAGATGAATGTCCTTTCACATGCACCTAACTTCAAACCATAAATCCTCTCCCCCACACAGGTACCCACCAGCCAACAAACGCGACTTTTCTCCTTCATGAACCCTCTGGCCATCGAGATCTGGCTGTATGTCCTGGCAGCCTACGTCCTCGTGTCCATAACGATGTTTATCGTCGCTAGGTTCTCGCCCTACGAGTGGCACAACCCTCACCCCTGCGCTCAGGAGAACGACGTCGTCGAGAACCAGTTCTCTCTGTCCAATAGCTTCTGGTTCACGATTGGGACCCTCATGCAACAGGGGTCAGATCTCAATCCGAAGGTGAGTGAGGTTATGCCTCGAGATCGGGAGAGTGAGTCGTCTGGTCTGGTTGTCTTTCGTACGTCAGGTTTTGGGGATTTTTGGTCGTGTGCTATATGTGGTTTTTGTTTTTGTTGAGTTTGAGATGTTTGTGTGTGTGATCGTGTTGTTGATTTTCAATTACTCTCTTTAGATATATAGACAAGGAATTACTAGACTTTATTTGCGTGAGCTTTTTTTTTTTTTTTTTTTTTTTTTGAGGCATGTGATTTTTTTTTTATTTTGAGATTGTGTGTGTGTGTGATTTTTTTTACATGTACAACTCTTTTTAGATATCTGAATTAGGGATTACGTGACTGTGTGCGTGTTTTTTTTCTGTTTTGAGATGTACACTGACTTACTGTAGATATCTGAAAAAAAGACTTCATTTGTGTGATTTGGCATCGACGAAAATGACTGCCTGTATATATTTTGTCATATAATTACTCAGCTAACATTTAAAGTATATATACATGCTTGTGTGAATATGCGTTTGTATACATGAATGTAATCTGTTAAGTAGTGGCTACAAAAATAATTACATTTAAAAGAATAATAAAGTGAACAGCTCATCCAAAACACGAACATATTCACACAGTTGACGATATACGTAAACAGATAATCAAGCATCATGATTTTTGGAATAAAAACTCCCACGTACCTTCTGTTGTGAAGTGGTGTCTCCTTTTCCTCGTCTCTTTACGAGAGAGAGAGAGAGAGAGAGAGAGAGAGAGAGAGAGAGAGAGAGAGAGAGAGAGAGAGAGAGACGACGCCACTCGCCACGAACCTAATTTAAGTGACAGTGCAGTTTCTTTTCGCATTCACTCGCCAGAATCCCTGGAGTAGTTTTCTTCTTTTTTTAGGTAGGAGTGTTTAGATTATCTTTCCTCGGAGTATTTAGGGAAAGAGAAAAAAAAACAGCTAAGAATAGAAGAAGGAAGTTTATCAGTGTTGCATGAAATAATGTCTTTGTAGAACGATTGAACGTTTGCTTGGGAAAAGTAATTTCAAATAACATTCATTGTGGTTAGGTCGTCTTAAAAAAGAAGAAAGAAAAATTTAGGCAACAAATCCCACCCCCATTTGCAGCCAGGGGCGACACCCCCTCTATTTTTTTTATTTATTTGTTTATTAATTTATTTATTTATCTCCCATTGCGATTGACCCCGCAATTCCCTCTAACCTTTCTTTTCCTTGTTTTTATTTATTTATATTTATTGTTATTTTTTATTTATTTGTTTATTTATCTGTTTATTTCACTCTCCTTGTGAATGCTCTCCTAATTACCCTCTTCCTTTTCCTTTGTTTTTATTTATTTATTTATTTGTTTGTTTATATATTTATTTATTTTTTTATATTATTTATCTATTTGTTCTTATTTATTTACTTTCCTATTCTTACATATATATATATATATATATATATATATATATAGATATATATATATATATATATATATATATATATATATATATATATATATATATATATATATATATATATATGTATATCTTTATATTCCTTCGTTTATTTATTTATTGATTCAACTTTGTTTCCCAGTTCCCTGATCATTAACACTCACGAACGAAAACTTCCTTCGAACGTCTCTTTGCTTTCGAAATAATGACCCGGTAATGCCAGGGGATTTACACCCCTACCCCCATCCAACCTGGCCCCACCCCCACCCAATCCCCTCTCCCCCGTCTCAGAGCTGACTTGACCTCCGAATTTCCGCCATCCTTCTCAATATCCGGAAATGGCCGAGAGAAATTTATGCCGGATTTGGCGGGACGATAAATTTCGCCTTCTTCCCAGTTGTGATGTCTTCTATATCTGAGTCGTCTATTCATTTATTTATTTGACTCCACTGAAGTTGATGAAGCTTCTGGGGAGATGATAGTCTCTCGTGCATAGGTAGTCAAGGTGAGAGAGTTTTGTGTGTCTGTGTATATGTACGTATATTTGTGCATGTATGTGTGTATATGTATATAGACAAGTATGATTATGCATATATATACATAGAAAGGAAAAGGTATGTATACAGAAATGTGTATGTATGTGTGTATATGCATATAGACAAGTATAATTATGCATATTATATACATAGAAAGGAAAAGGTATGTATACAGAAATGTATATATATATATACTTATAGATAAAAGGCCCATCAAAACAATCTGATTTCAACGGGCCTCTTATACTTGAGACGTACCCTGTTTTAATATAAGAATTTATTTACATTATTTATATATATATATATATATATATATATATTATATATATTATATATATATATATATATATATACATATATATATATACACACATATGTGTGTGTTTGTGTGTGTGTATGTGTGCATATGCAGTCCTTATCTTCTAATATCCATATTTTATCACTTTTCAGCTTTATCATGAGGTTTATCATTGATTTCCGACGCGGAATATTTAACCTTGAGATTCGATTCAAATTTTAAATCCCTTTACAAGAATGATCAAATTAATATTCTAGTTCGAAAGCAAGTCTAGTATATGGTTATGTCTCATATAGTTAAAAAGTACCAATTGTTTAATATAGATATCTAGATGACCACCTACAATAATCATAAATATTTTAACTTTACAAATATGAAAATTATTAATCATTTCTTCATTTTTTCACATCTGTCGTGTGTTACCTCCTCGACCCCCGATGGATTTAATCTACCGTGGGGGTTATTTTTCAATGGGCGGCGACAGGCGTGTTCGACGAGGATAGTGGGCGGTATATGGTGGTTTTTCACACTCATTATCATTTCTTCGTACACGGCTAATCTAGCTGCTTTCCTCACTGTGGAGAGAATGATTACACCTATAGGTAAGTTTTTTTTTTTATTATTTATTTAAATCTTCCTTTAAAGGATCCTATTTTTTCCCATAGGTAAGAATTTTATTTTATTTTTTTTTTTTTTTAAGATTTAAATCTTCATTCCTTTGAAGGCTTTTAATTTTTGGGGGACCTAGGTAAGGGTTTGTTCTATGTGCTTTGAAGATTTAAATCTTCCTTTTAGGTAATGTATTAGTTGCCCATAGGTAACATTTTTTTTTTAAGATTTAAATCTTCCTTTGAAGGATTCTATTTTATTCACCATAGGTCAGAATTTTTTATGAGCTTTGAAGATTTAAATCCTCCTACGAAGGATTCTATTTTTTCCCCATAGGTAAGCCTTATTTTATGTTTTGAAGATTAAATCCTCCTTTTAGATATTATGTTTTTCCCCACACGTTAGGCTTTTGTATGTGCTTTGAAGATTTAAATCTTCCTTTGAAAGATTTTTTTTTTTTTTTGCCCATAGTAAAGGTTGTTTTGTGTGTTTGAAGATTTAACTCATCCTTTGAATATCTTTTTTAAGATTTAAATCTTCCTTTCAGTGATTATGTTTTTTCTCACACGTAAGGCTTTTCTGTGCTTTGAAGATTTAAATCTTCCTTTGAAAGATTTTATTTATTTTGTCCAAAGGTTAAAACTTTTTTCGTGTGGTTTGAAAATGCCACATTTTTTGAGTGATTGTTTTTTTTATTTTTTTATTTTTTTTTTGCATCCATAGTTAAGATGACGTTCAAATGCGTGGGAGATATAACCTCCTTTTGAGTGATTTGTTTATTGCCCACAGTTAAAACAGTGATATGCATACTCTTTGCAGATTTAACCTTCCAAAAACATTATTTTGTGAGTTTATATATGAGTGTTTTTTCTTGTGAGAGACCAGGGGCCCTGTTGGAGATCAAATTGGATATCCCAACTTCCTCACTGAAAGAGTAATCCGTCTGTGAGATGTTATGAAGTGATGCGTAACCAAAATTTCACAAATCAAACGCACCTGTACACCGGAAGAACCAGGTAATACAAGATCAAAAAAACTCTGAAAGGCCTAGTTTCCCCTCACTAAAGTTCCAGTGAGTTCTGGTTCGATAGTTCTCAGTCGATCTCGAAAGTATAACAGATGACTTGGAATAGGTCTGTGTTTATTTGGCCTACAATGCAAGTGATTGCAGTGCCAAGTTGCAATTGCCCCGTGATAGTGATGAACCCATTTCGTAAAGGACAGGCCCACCTCAAAGGGGCGTTACCTTGGAATTCAAGTTTCAAAATAATATTATGGTGTTTATTAGAAAAAAATATTATTATTATTATAATTATTATTATTATTATTATTATTATTATTATTATTATTATTATTATTATTATTATTATTATTATTATTATTATTATTATTATTATTATTATTATTATCCAGAAGATGAAGAATCCTATTCATATGGCACAAGCTTCCGAAGAATATTATGGTGTTCATTAGAAATATTATTATTATTATTATTATTATTATTATTATTATTATTATTATTATTATTATTATTAATTATTATTATTATTATTATTATTAAACAGGAGATGAACCTATTCAAATAGAACAAGCCCAACACAAGTGGGCATTAACTTGAAATTCAAGCTTCCAAATAATATGGTGTTCATTAAAATATTATTATTATTATTATTATATTATTATTAATTATTATTATTATTATTAGATTATTATTATTATTATTGTTGTTGTTGTTGTTGTTGTTGTTATTATTATTATTATTATTATTATTATTATTATTATTATTATTATTATTATTATTATTATTATTATTATTATTATTATTATTGTGGTGTTCATTTAAAAGAAGTAAGAGAAGACTGACCATTTTAGTGAGTCCCTGGGAATCCTTTCATTTTCAGAGGGAGCTGAGGACTTGGCCTCCCAGACAGAGATCTCTTATGGGTCACTTTCGGGAGGAACCACACTTACCTTTTTCAGGGTAAGATTTGCGGCCTGAAATTTGTCACTGCATAGACGCCATGCATGCGAAAGATCTTCGAGTTTCACCGCTTGAAATTTGTGGTTTTGCTTGAAGAATGTTAACGTCATGCATGCGAAAAATCCCTCGGGGTTTTATTGCTTGGATATTGTGGTTTTGCTTGAAGAATGCCATCCCTCTGTTAGGGTGAACTGAAAGCGAACCTTCTAAGTTTTTTTTTTATTATTTTTAAAGCAGTTTCGTCAGATTTCAGTGTCCCTTTTGCACGGAAGGGACAGCATGAGGCGTTGTTACGATTAAAAATGACTTTTTAACTAACAATGGCCTTGATTTTTAGCACGAGTCCTAGACCGAAACACTTCTACTGAATGTAAATTGGTTTTATTTCTCCCCTTTAGTTATGATATAGTATATGTTCACCCAACATTCATAAACGTATGTTTACCTTGATTTTAATGCGTCCTAGACCTACACATTTCCACTGAATGTAAATTGGAATTATTGATCCCATTCATTTGCAATATCCCATATGTCCACCCACCAATCATAGACGCATGTTTCTCTCAAAATTGCAACCTCGCATGAAAAGAATTCTTATTGCATGATTGATGTTGCATGTTGCAGATGACGTCGAGGACTTGGCTAGTCAGACAGAGATTCCTTACGGCATCCAGAGGTCGGGGTCAACCATGACCTTCTTCAGGGTATGTTTTCGTGTTTTATTTTTTTCTTCACCCTGGGCATGAGTTGTACTAGAGTTGAGTGGCAGGTGTTGTGCCGCGCATGAGTTAGTCTCACGTATTATATAGCTTTTTCATTAATTTAGATCCTTCGTGTTTTGAACTTCTTAAGAGACTGTCTTCTATGTTTGTTGGTTTAGTTCTGGTTGGTAATGACGCCTTTTTCCCCTGAGATTTCTTTAGATACCTAATATCTCTTTTCACCTACAATGTAGGCCTATGACGAAGCCCTACCCCAGGTGGACTCTTACCATTGATCGCCTTTCATTTCGTTACAGTTTTGGGCGAAAAGATTCATTCATAATTCCGTCACTCATATTCCTTTGATATTTCGAAATGTATCGCAATTTAGTCATTTTTGGGTTCATAACAGAACGCGCCGTTTCAAGCATGAAATGCCAGCTTCTGATTGCTTTTGAATCTGTTGCCAATTCTCAAAATTAAAATCATCGTAGCATAGGGCGATACAAATCTCTACGCCCATCATTTATTAGAGTAATAATTCATGGATGATATAAACGAATAATTTATGGATGATATAAGAGAAACTATCGCATAAATATTCAGCTCTTTTCTGTTCACCATCATTTTTCTCGGGCGGAATGAGGTCGGGTCTTAGTGTTCCAATACTTTTCTGACCATCCATCTCCCACCTTCCGCTCACCTAGTACGTCCTGAACCTTCGAGAGGTATTCCCCCCCCCCCCCCCCCCCCACCCCCCCCCCCCCCCCCACCCCACCCCCACTCTCTCTCTCTCTCCTCTCTCTCCTCTCTCTCTCTCTCTCGCTTCTCCTCTAAACTCTCTTCTCCACTTTATCTTGTATCTGCTCTTTATCTTTGTATGTATTTTATTTATTTTTTCTTTTGTTTGTAGAATCATTTTATATATACTCATTCGTGCTTTTTAAAACTCAAAAGCAATTTTGGATATGATACAGTTTATTGCTTTTTGGGAATTGCCCCAAATATAGTTATAAATTACCAATCCTATCAAATATTATTTCATCCTTGTTTTGACAGAAATCAATTCTTAATTATTATAAGGAGTAAAATCATAAGTCTTTGGATTAGATACTCAAGTAATCATCCTTAATTGGTACTATGAGCAAAAAAGTCATTGAATTAGATTCTCAACTATTCATCCTTAATGATAACAATGAATAACAAAATTCATTGGAGTAGATTCTCAATTAATCATCTTTAACTGGTACAAGGAATAACAACAATCATTGAAGTAGATTCTCAAGTACTAGTCTAACTAGCATAAAGAATAACAAAAGTTATTGTAGTATTCTCAATCAATCCTCCTTACATGGCACTAGACACAAAAAAAATCATTGGAGATTTCCAATGAATCATACTTAACTGGTACAAGAAACAAAAAAATCGCTTGGGTAGATTTTCGATTAATCATCCTTAAATGGCACTCGACACAAAAGATTGTTTAGAGTAGATTCTCAATCATCCTTAATTGGTACAAGAAACAAAAAAAGTCATTTGAGTAGATTCTCAATTACTCATCCTTAATTGATACAAGAAACAAAAAAATCGTTGGAGTAGATTCTCATTAATCATCCTTAATTAGTCCAAGAAACCAAAACGTCATTGGAGTAGATTCTCAATTAATCTTCCTTAATTGGTAAAAGAAGCAAATAAGTCTTGGAGTAGATTTTCAATTAATCATCCTTCATTGTACACGAAACAAAAAAGTCACTGAAGTAGATTCTCAGTAAGTCATCCTTATATTGCGCTAGACACACACAAAAAAAGTCTTTGTAGTAGATTCTCAATCATCCTTGATTTAAGCAGGGACAAAACAAAAGTCATAGATCCTCAATTAATCATCTTTGACTAGTACAAATCATAACGAAAGTCATTGGACAGGACTCTCGAGTAACCTAACCTTTCCTCTCCTTACCCCCCAAAAAAACAAGGACTCCAAGATCGAGACCTACCAGAAGATGTGGAGATTCATGGAGAACAAAAAGCCGAGCGTCTTCGTCCACTCTTACGACGAAGGAGTGCGCCGAGTCCTGGAAGGGAATTACGCATTCCTCATGGAATCCTCGATGCTGGATTACTACGTCCAGAGGAACTGCAACCTCACCCAGATCGGAGGCCTTCTCGATTCCAAGAGTTACGGCATTGCTACGCCTATGGGTAAGACAGTCTATTTTTTTTTTAGTGTACAGTAAGAAATGTTAAACTTTAGGCTTCAAATTTGGCCTACTTTCTTAGTGAAAGGTAAGAAAATAATGAAAATTATGCTTGAAATTGATAGCTAGGTCACTGCTTAAGAGAATGATTATCTTTGATAAAGTTTAAACATAGGATAGTTAAGTATGGCCGACTCAGAAACATTATGTAATATGACATTGCTATGTCAGGGGTGGGTAAGACAGGCTTACTTTCTTAGTTAAAAGTAAGAAAATGCTATATATATATATATATATATATATATATATATATATATATATATATATATATATATATATATATATATTTACAAAATATATATATATATATATATATGTATAAAATATATATGTATATATATATATATATATATATATATATATATTGTTAATGGCAATACAATCGCAAAAGCAATGAACTCGTAACTTCTCGACGAAAAAGAAATTAGATCAAAATTTCCTCATTTCCACCGCCAGGCTTCAGAGCAAGAGAGAGAGAGAGAGAGAGAGAGAGAGAGAGAGAGAGAAGAATAAGTCCAGCCAATTGGGAAGAACCCCTTTCGTTTTCCTTCTTCTTCCTCTTCTATTATTTTTGGAGGAAGAGTGTCGACGCTCGCTTCAGTCTCTCCATAAATACAGAGAGGATTACGATCTTATATAGAAGGTCCTGAGGAGTGAGGGGATATCGTAGCTACGAGGGAATTGCCTGGTCGGGGTTGTGGGGGGGGGGTGCAGGTCCTTCTTGGAGAATGGGTGAAGCGTTGGGGGAAGGCCTGGGACCCTTGGGGTAGGCTTAGTAAGGCAGGGGAAGAATGAAATCGTGTGATGTTTGACGGTATAAAAATCTCGTTACCTCGAGGCGAAATAATCTCGTCAGGATCGAGTTGAGGAAAAGTAAAAATAAAAAAATAAGAGAAAAAGTGCTTAGACATTATTCATTTGTTTTGGAGAAACGTGGAAGGGGAAAACAGTGGGTCGGGTTGTACTCTCTGTGAAATTCTTTATCATATATATATATATATATATATATATATATATATATATATATATATATATATATATGGGTGGGTTTTGGTATCTTTTATGCATCTGTCATTCTGGAAAAAAAAAAGGATTATATGCGTCCAGTAGATAGACCGAGCACGAATGCGTGCACAAAAATACTGTATAAAGAATTCCCTACCTTCTCTCTCTCTCTCTCTCTCCTCTCTCTCTCTCTCTCTCTCTCTCTCTCTCTCGTGTCCCTTGTGGGAGGTTAATACGACTCTCTGAATAAAAGGAAAAGAAAACACATATTGGAAAGGTCTCTCAAAGAGGTGCTGAATGGGGTGGAACTTGGTCTAGTCCATTCGCCGCGATGATTTTTTTCCCTTTTTTTTTATTCCAATTCCATTCTTGACACCTGATGTCTCCTTCTCATTCTAGAATGTTTTTTTCAAGAACTTCCTTCCATGTATGTATGTCTGTATGTATGTATACATTTTTGTCACATGAACCATGAGAGTGTTTCTATTCACAAATTTTGACTCACAAATATCATTCAATATTCAGTAAACTACACCTCAGAACTGGACTCACACCGAAGGGGTTTTTATAGGTGGTGAGTGCCTCGTTACTAGCAAGATGGCTCAGTGGTCAAAAGTCACTGTGCATCGTTATTTCTAAGCCAAGCAGCAGAAGTTTGAATCCCACTGGTGACGAAGCACTTATCAATTAGAAATCCCCTTGGTTGGAAGCTATTCCTAAAGTTAAGGGGACACTGAATATTTATGGTTTATTCTTTGTATATGTATGTATGTATGTATTTATGTATGTATGTATGTATGTATTTCAACTCTTAAAAAGGTTTTGAAAATTTCTGAATGAAAATAACTACCAACCACCCTTCCTACATTTCTCTCTCTCTCTCTCTCTCTCTCTCTCTCTCTCTCTCTCTCTCTCTCATCTCTCCTCTCTCATCTCCCCCTCCAATCTCTCTCTCTCTCTCTCTCCAATATTAGATTATAACACATAATTCGTAAAATCATGTATATTCTCTCACAAATTAAGAATATTATCAAATAATACATTTGTGTCAGAGGGTATTAACTGATAAATATATTTTTCTAATATATACTTATACACAATTACACTGTACAATGAGAGAGAGAGAGAGAGAGAGAGAGAGAGAGAGAGGTGGGCTGTAAATGACCAGCTTTCTTCAGTTAATTATTTCAATAGAGGATAGAAAATGGTTCTCTAATGAGAGAGAGAGAGAGAGGAGAGAGAGAGAGAGAGAGAGAGAGAGAGAGAGAGAGAGAGAGAGATCAAAATTAATAAATTATAACCTATTATCATAAATTCATCAGTATTTCTGAAAGCCAACGGATCTCATTGCTATTGATGAGCAGAGCTCCCAAATTCCTTAGCAGATTTACGAAATTATTTCACTCTATTTTCAAGCGACACAAAACTCAATATGCCCCGTCACAAGACCTCATCAGGGAGAGGTCAAGAAAGGTTAAGAGCTTTACAGAGCGTCAATATAGCTACAGAAAGGTCTTGTGATAAATAAAAAGATGTAGCTAAATGTTCACTCAGCCTTCAAGATGAATGGTAACACACAATCCTAAAAGAAATGTAGCCTAATCTCGCATGCTTTATGTATTTTATAGAGAGAGAGAGAGAGAGAGAGAGAGAGAGAGAGAGAGAGAGAGAGAGAGAGAGAGAGAGAGAGAGAGATTTGGGAAATCTATTTGCTTTCTAAACACCACGAAGATAAATAGTTCTCACGCCATGCATATTATTTTCTATTTTCCCTTTTTCATAGAACACTGTATATTCTTTAGTAAAAGTTCTAATTAGGATTTTAAGCCCCAAAATATTTGAGCTGCAAATAGACTGAAACCATTTATTTTAGAAAGGTAACGTACATTAATACATGTATACATACATACAACACTTAATAAACAAAAGGTTTCCAAGTTGAATCGTAAGGTCCATATTAACAATATCAGCAAGAACGTTGTAAAACTAGCTAAAAAAAAAACTTCCATGTTATTTTCCCTTTAACTATAGTTACTTCCTACCCCACTCCCCTCCCCCCCCCCCCCACCTCACCCCACCAAAAATTCATTCAGTTATTTTCCACTTTGTTAAACTGACTGGTATTGATTAGGGACAGGCAACTGACTGCCTAGACTCTAGAGTAACGAATAGATGGGAAAAAACCAGGATAAAATATCTGTGTATTCATTCCAGTTTCTAATGAAAGTTCACAATGAAATTCTGTCAATGAAATTTCAGAGATGAATCGCTGTCACAGCCGGGCTAAATTTCATTTAAAGAAAAAAGACACTTTCTAAAAAGAAATATCAGCTATCTTCCGTAATAAATCATGAGAGTCATTCTAGTTTATAATGAAATTTTGCAATGAAATTTTATGATGAATGGATGAATTAAACTTTTCTTTCAAAAGAACAAAACGACTTTCTAAAGAGAAATAGAAATAGCTATCTTTTGTAATAAGTGAGTGGAGGAAAAACTTGATTGAACTGAAAATTGATTATAGGATTGTGCTGACATTGATCCAATATCAGCTTTGCGTCGGATGTTTCAATATTCTTTTCGAAAACTGTGATGATACCGTGACATTTTGAAACATACATCCAATCATTTACTGATTATTTGATTGCTGCTTCACCTTACGGGCATACGAAATAAACTAAGTGAATTTAAGCCATTGAACTGTAAGGCAAATCAAATTATTTAAAATGAAAATAATTTTGAAATATCTCTTTGCAATACTCTACATGGACAAAATCTAACAGGTTGTAATTTAAGGACATTTCTTCAAGAAATATTTACATAAATACATAAAAAATCACGTATGGACATTGAAATGAGTTTAATTTTCTGTTTATACTTTATGGTAAATAAAAATTGGAAATATGGGTTCTCTGTAGAGGGTAAAACACAAAAGATTTGTTACAGTTTAACGAATTAGGTACGTCAAGAAAAGATTGAAATTTTAAATACAGATGACAAAATGACAGTAAAACCACTGTGAAGAGAGCTGTTTGTTCTTCTTTAACATTTTAATCAAACTGGCATCATATAAGCAAAATCCTAGTGTTTATTATAGTCGGCAAATTTCGTTCTCACTTGAGAGCACGTATTTTCTGTCAACTTTATTAACCTGTTTATTATTCTTGATTTCTGGTGTTCCCTTTGGATATAATTTATTCATCTTCACTGGCAAATACGCCATTTATATTTGTGATTTTTTTTAATATTAATAGATCATCACTTCATAACATAATTTTGTTCCTCAATATATTCAGTCCCTCTAGGGGCCTTTCTGTGTACATTCTTGTAAACAAACATCTGTCCCCTAGACTTTTCTTTTCTCCCTAAATCTCCCCTCACAGTATCCTCGAGTATATTATATCAAAACATTGCCTATCCCCCTAGAGTCTATTTTCTCCCTAAATCTCGCTTCGCAGGATCCCCCTGGAGAGACAAAATTTCCCTGGCTATCCTAGAACTGCA
>NC_061105.1:18547516-18565016 GCF_015104395.2 Macrobrachium nipponense | reverse complement strand
GATGTAATTTATTTCTTGCTCTATCTTGCAAGGGTCACACGTTCTCATTGCCTAAGAAATAAACCTGTTAGAACCCCTATTTTTATATCATGACTATGAAAAGAGAGAAATGAATATATGACTTTGTATGTGTGGGCTTTCTATATGTGCTGAATTCATATCCTGTTTCTTTTTTCTTTCTATGAGTATGTCTAAAAAGGGCAGTTTATTATTGTTACTTTTCTCTAAAGTGAACTGGATATTGTTATCAAACTTATTGAGCTCATCTAGAAAAGTTTCTATTTTTATTTCCATCCCCTTGCAGAATAGCAAAAATATCATCCACGTATCTCCACCATCCTTGCAGTTTTAAGTTAAGGACATTCACATTAGGAACTAGATTAGTTTCGAAATATTCCATATAGATGTTAGCGAGTATAGGTGATAATGAGGACCCCATAGCTACTCCATATTTCTGTTTGTAAACATGTCCCTCAACGTGAAATAAGTATCACTGACACACAATTTGATCAACTCAAGGAAGACGCCTATTTCGATGTTTGGATTGAAAAAATACCTCATTATGTTAGTCTGTAGGAATTCTAATACTTTATCTAAGGGGACATTGGTGAATAATGCTACTACATCAAAACTAACCATGTGTCCCTTTATATTCTTTTTCTTAACTTTGTCTATGAAATCTACTGAATGTTTAATATGGGATTCTGAAAATATACCTAAGTATATTCCTAGTTCTCCAGCTAACCACACAGCTAAGTTTTTGTTAGGAGATTTCCTACTAGAAACAATAGGGCGTAGGGGGCAGCCCTCCTTGTGTATTTTGGGGCTGCCATATATATATGCAAGTTCAGGTAATTTACTTGAGAATAAACAAGTTACAAATTGAATTTGTGGGTTTCTTTTTCAATTTTCCAATATATCATTCTATTATGAATTTAGCTTTTAAAGAAAATGGAAACCTTCCAGGTATAGAATTGCGCATCCTGTCAATTTCAGGGTAAAAGAAATTTGCAATTTCTTTCACTTCTTTCCAAAGAAAAGATCATATTCCACCATGAGATGTGTTAAGAAGCTTCATAAGAGCTCTTCTCCAAGACTTGCCGTGAAGGGTAGCATATTAAGCGATGTTTCCTAGCGCATTATGCTAATGTGAGCGGAACCTATGTTTAGCCTAATACAGCCATTTCTGTGACAATATTCACTCGTTTTTTTAATTTCATTTAAAGTCTCACATTTTGTTTTTGAATGATCAAATTACATTTACGAAAGGAATAGAAGGATATTATTATTATTATTATTATTATTATTTACTTAGGAAGCAGACCCTCTCTCAAGCATACTTTATTAAAAGTAATGGCTACTTCAGCAGCGTTACACTTGTAGAGATTCTTCTCTATTTTGCGAATAGCGGCTTTTTCAGTGCTACTTAAACAGGCTAGTAGAGCGCCTATTGAGGTCATAGTAAAATACAGGGTCAAAATAGGTGTATATATTTGAATTTTACAGATAAACTATGATACCATAGTCATCAAAGTCATTAACGATTTTTTTTTTCTCTCTCTCTCTCTCTCTCTCTCTCTCTCTCTCTTTCTTAAAGCGAGCTTTCGTCTGGAGCTGCCAGACATCCTCGGGCTGGGAAGCTGAGGGTGGACTGATCTTGGTGCGGTGTCCGTCCTCCTTATATCTGTGGTTGACAGCAGGGGGTCTGCCCCACGCTTGTCTCCTATTGGCTGGTGGCGGTGAGTCTTGTTTTCATTGGCTGCCTGAGCCAGGTCTCAAGCCACTTTCTTCGGGCCGATGGTTGCGTTGTAGCATATCCTGCAGCCGCCTGGACCTCCTAAGCGGCGCTGTAACATTGATGGGCGTTGCGCTACGCTGTGGGACGTCACGGCTACTTTGATTTCCTTCGGCTGCAGGAGTACCTCGTTCGGGGGCGTTGTCATCCATAGAGTTGTCATGATCGGTGGTGTCATTGTTGGTGGCAGGTCTTCTCACACTCGTAGGGAGGAGAAATTCTTCCTGCGTCGTATTCAGAGTAGGTTTTATTTGCTGGATGAGTAGCGCCTCCAGCAGGCGCAACCGACGGGCATCAGGGGCCTTCCCGATGATCTTCGTGTTCTTTATGATGACATCTCGGGAGATGGCCTCGTGATGTTTGGTGCGGGCGTGATTCTTTATAGCCCCCTCTTGGGCGTGGCACGAGAGTCTCTTCGACAGTCGCATGGTAGTCATACTTACGTAGGCGCCGCTGCATTCGCGGACTGGGCATGTATACTGGTACACTACATGCGTTTGCTTCAGGGGTTCTCGTACCTGTGGAGAGGGGTTATTTTTCATAAGATCGCGCGTCCTCCGATTCTGGTGATATATGATTAGGTCGATATTCTTGGTGTCGTCAGTCGGGGATACATTATCAGAAATAATTTTCTTAATGGCGTCCTCTTCTTCACGGTAATGGGAACTCATGAAGGCTTTGTAGTACAGCTTGATATTATCCTGGGGGCGGTGCTGCGGGCTCTCACTACCGTACCATTTCTCCAGGGCTGTGCGAACTTCCTTGCTGATCAATTTATTTGAGTACCCGTTATTCACAAGTACTTGGGAGGCGCGGTCGAGTTCCTGGTGAGTGTCCTGCCAGGTTGAGCAGTGGGAGAGGGCCCTCCTGACGAAGGCCCTGACGGTGGTGCTTTTGAATCTGGCGGGGCACTCGCTGTCTCCGTTGAGGCAAAGTCCTAAATTGGTTTTCTTTGTGTAGACTGAAGTACGGAGACCGTCTTCCGTCTTGCTTACAAGGACGTCGAGGAAGGGGAGTCGATCGTCGGAGCTGCGTTCGACCGTGTAATTCAGCACACTACACTGCTGAAATGCTTGACGGAGGGCTTCTACCTCATCCTCGGCGTCGACTTGCACAAAGATGTCGTCAATATAACGTCCATATCTGCGGGGTTGCTGCATCCTGGCGAAGACCCGTTCCTCCACGGTGCCCATATAAAAGTTAGCGAAGAGAACCCCCAGTGGGGAGCCCATCGCCACGCCGTCCTTTTGGCGGAACATCTGGCCACGGTGGGTGGAGAAAGGGGCCTTCTTCGTGCATATCTCCAGCAGCGTACGGAGCGAGGCTTCCGGTATGTTGAGGGGCGCCGTCGACTGATTCCTGTAGACACGATCAAGGATTATATCTATGGTTTCGTCGACAGGCACGTTCGTAAATAGGGACTCTACATCCAGCGAGGCGATAATCCCGGTATCATAGTTTATCTGTAAAATTCAAATATATACACCTATTTTGACCCTGTATTTTACCATGACCTCAATAGGCGCTCTACTAGCCTCTTTAAGTAGCACTGAAAAAGCCGCTATTCGCAAAATAGAGAAGAATCTCTACAAGTGTAACGCTGCTGAAGTAGCCATTATTTTAATCAAAGTATTTTAATAGTATTATTATTATTATTATTATTATTATTATTATTATTATTATTATTATTATTATTATTATTATTATTATTATATTTGTTGTGTATCCACGCCATAAAATCGAAAGGTAATTTTAAGACACCGTCGAGGCTTGCATAAGGGGCCACTGGCGAGGAAGGCTAACCCTGGGTTGGACGACGGCAAGTTCAAATGGCGACCTTATTGCTTTTAGGCTTTTCTCTGTTACACACAAAATAATTTATGCTTATCGTATTTAGTAGAGTATGATTCAAAAAAAGCTTTTGTATTTCAGCTTTATAATGCTTAACGATAAAATGAAATAGCTTTTCATTCGTAGGATAAATTCTGTGGTGGGTACCGCATACAGTGTTTTATGTGTGGCACACTGTAGCCTCTCCGCCTTTTATTGCTAATCCGTTTTATTTTGTATTTTTCTATTGGTTCTATTCCATTTATTTGTTGTCAAATCCCTTCAACTTTACCCTTTGTAAATTTTCATTCAAATGAGATCAGATCCTTGAGTCGTGTCATTGAAGTATTTCATATCATATTATTTATAATATTAATGATATTAATACGAATATAATTGCAGAGATTTTCCTTTCCAGAAACCTACTAATTCACTTCTCCTTCTTCTTCTGCCTCCTCCTTACCTGTGGCCTCATTTCAGGAGAGTGGACCGACGGGGGAGGCTGATCCTCGGCCGAGGAAGTCGTCCTTAAAGTCCTCCATTCAAAGTATTGTCCCGCGCTACGGCAGCAAGGAGTCTCTCAGTCCTCACTGATGGCTCCAAATCCTCCTCCTCCTCCTCCTCCTCACCAACACCATTCTCACCAACACCATCACCACCATCACCAACAAACCTCACTCACCTCCTCCCTGCAGCCGTCACCGCCGCCTCCATCTCCTTTCGAAGGGAAGGAAGCTTCGTTCCTTCCTCTTGTGACGCGAGAGTTCGAAGGGGGTCCTGAAGAAGGAATACATTGACAATAAAGCATCCGTTCTTCCTTCGCTTTCTCTCTTCGGTCGTCGGGGGATCTCGAATGAAATGTTTGAAGTCCTTCCAGTCTTCCTGTTTTTGCGGAATCCAGACTGAGCTCCTCGAAGTCCTCCTGTCTTCGGGGAATCCCAAATTAGCTCCTCGGAGTCCCGCTATCCTTCCTGTCTTTGGGGAATCCCGCATACGCTACTTGAAGTCCTTCTGTCTTCAGAGATTCCTGAATGAGCTTCTCGAAGTCCTTTTGTCATCAGGGAATCCGGAATGAGCTCCTCGAAGTCTTTCCATCCCTCCTGTCTTCACAGACTCCCGAATGAAATCCTAGAAGCCTTTCCATCCTTCCTATCTTCGGGGAATCCCAGTTGAACTCCTCGAAGTCCTTCCATCATTCTGTCTTCGGGGAATTCCGATTTAGCCCCTAAAAGTCCTTCCATACTTCCTGTCTTCGGAAATCCCGAAAAAGATCCTCAAAGTCCTTCCATCCTTCTTTCCTGTCTTCGTGGAATCCTGAATGAGCTTCTCGAACTCCTTCCTTCCTTCTGTCTTCGGGGAATCCCGAATGAGCTCCTCGAAGTCTTTCCATACTTCCTGATTTCGGAAATCCCGAAAAAGCTCCTCATAGTCCTTCCATCCTTCTTTCCTGTCTTCGTGGAATCCTGGATGAGCTCCTCAAACTCCTTCCATCCTTCCTGTATTTGGGGAATCATGAATGAGCTCCTCGAAGTCCTTACATCCTTCCTGTCTTCGGGAATCTGGAATGAGCTCCTGCAAGTCCTTCCATCCTTCCTGTCTTCGGGGAATCCCGAATGAGCTCCTCGAAGTCCTTCCATCTCCCCTGTCACCGGGAATCTCGAATGAGCTCCTGCAAGTCCTTCCATCCTTCCTGTCTTCGGGGAATCCCGAATGAGCTCCTCGAAGTCCTTCCATCTCCCCTGTCTCCGGGGAATCCTGAATGTTGCTCGAATCATTTCGTCCCCACCTGTGCTTTATAGAAAACGTGTGCGACGCTGGAGGTCTTTAGGAAAAGACGTTTTATGAGAAACTCCTTGTATCTACTTCTGCAAAACCCAACGTGAAAAGGATATTCACTCGTCACTCGCACATCAGATTTGGCTTTTGTTAAAGGGGTTGAGTGGGGTAAAGAAGTGATCTGTACTTCTGTACATCCTCCAAGATGGTTATCACATCTTGACATAATAAGGTATCATATACCTGTTAATTACACACCAAACTTTTCCACGCAAGTAGTGATTTTTGTAATTGCCAATAGTGTAACATAAAATAGAGTGAGCCAGTTAACGACTTGCATTTTGAGGCGTAAATGTAAAGACCTTGTACATAAACTTGTGAGACTGTAAACCACATTTTTCTATGAACAAATCATGTGATCAACTGTGTATTAAAACCCTTTGATAACAAAGCGGAAGAATTAACTTGTAAGATTTGCCATTATCATGAGGTGTATATGTATATATATATGACATTCAGAAAATACATTACATCATATTCAGTGACCCTCATTCATGATCTAGTGTTTAATCCTGCCTACGCAAATAGAAAGATTCAGTGAATGGAATAGTATACTGAATGTTTGTTTTCTTTGTGAAAAGTTTAAAGGTAGCTACCGTTTTCCTTGTGTGTGTGTGTATAAATTAGCAGACTGCCTCTTAGAAAAAGTAAGGTATTTTGAGTCTTGGTGAAAAATTGTCACCTATTACAATAACTTTATTATTTGAAAAGCATTGTCATAGGAACATAAATCTTTTGATCCCTAATTTTTTTCCAGTGGATCTCTTTTCTTGGGCCTGAAATAGGATTGTCTTCACTCTCTTGCAAAGGCTAACTTTGCCTTAGGAGAAAAGGTATGAAATTTGTTAGAGTTAAGAAACAAAGATTTATAATTTAATCACCTATAATTCTGTTGTCAATGGTTTCTTAATCTGGAACAGTAGGCAATGTCAGAAACACGAATACTGAAAAGTAGTTTTTGTGTGACTTTGAACAAATGAAGTTTTGTAAAATATTTATTATATATATAATATACAATACACACACACGACATATATATATATATATATATATATATATATATATATATATATATATATATATATATATATATATATTACAAGCAACTCCATTTAACATATGAAGTTGCTTGTAAAATATCAATATTATATATATACTATATATATATATATATATATATATATATATATAATATATATATATATTTATATGTGTATACTATATATACATATAAATATATATATATATATATACAATATATACTACTAATACATACATACATACATACATACATACATACATACATGTGTGAGTGTGTTTACGTTTGTAAGTCTGTGTATCATTTCTTCTCTTGCTCGTTATAACATACTACACACAGGAGGGAACTTACGCTTTTTCTGCACCGTATTACTGTGGACACAGAAACCTTATACCGTGAAAACTTTGGTCACCGCCAATTCAAATGGGTGACTCTGTGCCATAACAGTCACTTCATTTCAAAGAAGTTTAACTGATGGAATCAGATACCTTTACTCTTTAAAATAACCTAGTTATCATCAAGTAGTAAGCTAAATCTTTTATTCAACAAAGGGTATGCCTGTCAGTTCTCTACATATAAATGTGCTTTACAAATTTCGTTCAGATGAGTCACCGTTCGAAGACCTGTAAGGAACTTCAGTCTCGAGGCGTAAAGAAATTTTTCAGCCGTGATGGAAAGGAATATTCATCATGTGAAAGTTTGAAATGCTTATCAAGGAACCGCTGCATGAAATGAAAACCTGAAACTGTCTGCAACAGTAATTAATGTAGGCTAGAGTAGCAAATGAACAAACTAAATAAATAGATATATAAATAAATAAAAGCATTTAGGCCCAATTAATTATTAAGTAAAATACGATACAGAAAAACTAAGAAAGCAAAAAGAAAGCAAAAGCATGTGATATACGACACAGGACAACAACATCAACAAAAACCAGCAAGAAAACAAAAGCATGCCGTGAAATTAACTGGGCAGTAAAGTACCACCCAGAACAACAACAACAAAAAAGTAAAAAAGAAAGCAAAACCTTGACGTGAAATTGACTGGAAAGTAAAATAGGACCCCCCAAAAAATAAAATAAAATAAAATAACAAAAGAGAGCAAAAGCATGACGTGAAATTTACTGGATAGTAAAATAGGACCCAGAAAAACTCGAAAAAAGTAAAAAAGAAAGCAAAAGCATTACGTGAATCAATAGGAGGTAAAATACGACCCAGAAAAACAAAAAATAAATAAAAGACTTAAAAGGTTTTCGTAACAAGATTTCAATAAACCTAAATACTCCCATAGATGTCAGCAGAGTCGCTGCGTTCTTCGATGACGTAGAATGTTGGGGACCAAACTAGAATGCGTAAAGCCTTTGACTGAGAATCCAGTACCCAGACTTACTCGGGCTGCGTTCCTTCGGAGTCTGGTATAGCATAACTTGTAGGTGCTTAACGAAACGCGTGTAATCGAGGAAGGTGAACGAGCCGCAGCTTTAGAGTGTGACAAGGTTAGTTTTGCAGATTGGTATTTTGCGTTCAGTGCCCTGGCTAGTTTGGAGGTTTTAGGGAATACAGAAGATATCGCGTAAAGACAGGAGCAGGGTTTAGATATTTATGACGCAACGGTACTGAAGTTTTTTGAATATGGTGATTATAAGGTTTGATTAGCTGCAATAATATTGATATATTTTTTTAAGTTGACGTTTACGTCAGCGATATACTGAATTTTCTGTTTATAGTTAGAAATAGTAAATATTTACTATTTTTTCCACTTGGGTTTTGGAAAGTAATTTACGAAGGACAAATGGTCGTTTCGGGGTACGCGCTCAGTAATTACGTTTGTACTTTATCAGTGGCGAATTTCACGGTATTCAGTTATAACTATTACTTGTTAAGCAGCTCTACTGATAGAGCGACTACACCATTCGTTAGAACGATTTTAATTCCGTCAGATTTTCCTGTCCGCTTCTCAGACGAAAGCATTTTTTTCTAAATATTGGACACCTTGAACGCCTCGTCATTCGTAACAGCTGCTGAGCTGCGCAGGCGCATTGGTTTATTTCAAGATCTTGTCGTTGGTTAGTAAGATCGAAAATAAAATAACAGAACGTAACTTCGACTTTTAAAACAATAAAAAATAAGGCATATTTTCGACGTTTCCAATTTTTTTGAAGTAGTTGTGCCTTCTGGCTGTCGATTGGTGTCTGGATAAGTAAATCTCTCTCTCTCTCTCTCTCTCTCTCTCTCTCACTCTCTCTCTTTCTCTCTCTCTTCGCTCTCTCCCTCTTTCTTCCTCCTGTCTCTCTCTCTCTCTCTCTCTCTCTCTCTCTCTCTCTCTCTCTGTGTGTGTGGCGTAAGTAGTGGGCAGACGTATTTTGACCAAACTTAGCTGTGATACCATTTGTTGTAAATATCCACTCTGTAAATATCGATAAATGATATTTGGAGATGAATGAATAAATATAAATAAATAAGGAAGATTAGTTTTCCTTCATTAAGACGGAAAATTTTTGCGATTAAACTAGATCGACCGTGAACGTGACGAAACAAAATATAATTGAATATAACTGAAAACTAAGTTGTTTTATAAGCTAGAATGACCGAAATCATTTGCATGGAGCGAATATTATTAAAAGGTCAGCTGACGTAAATAATTGTGAAGGGTGCTTTTACAGATCCGTGGTCTACGTAGAACTAGTTGGAAATCGCCCTTCGAGTAAGATGAGTGTATTAAATTTGGAGATTAATTAACCGCGTTCCCTTCAGCGTAATACATTTATTTATTGCAATTTTAAGCTGTAAACATTACTGAACCATTTCCCAAATCAGATATTTGGAAATGAAGTTTACTTAGTCCCTAACAAAATATCTTTTGTTAATGTATTCAGTATTCGAGTATTCAGACTGGGATATTTAAATTAACCACGAGTATTCAGACTGGGATATTTAAATTAACCACGAGTATTCAGAATTGGATATTTAAATTAACCACGAGTATTCAGAATGGGATATTTAAATTAACCAAGAGTATTCAGACTGGGATATTCAAATTAACCAATGGTATTCATAAAAGAATATTAAAATTAACCTCGGGTATTCAGACAGGGATATTTAAATTAATCACGAGTATTCACACTGGGATATTTAAATTAATCAAGAGTATTCAGTCTGGGATATTTAGATTAACCACGAGTATTCAGACTAGGGTATTTGAATTAATCACGACAAGGTAGGTGGGATATTCAATGAACCTCTCCCAAATAAACTCATTTTTCCTTTGACTCGAAAAGTAATTCATCAATATTATTGCAAACACAATCCCTGCAACTGTGATAACTCGTCTCAGAATCAATTATGATCTAATTAGTGCTAATCAATGAAATAATATTCGAACTGAGCCTCGTCATAAAGAAAAATTCCCGCTTTTAAAATAAGGCGTTGTAGTGTAAACAGTCACCCCCATTCTCCAACCTCTCCTAATGGCATGCAGGTTGATACTGTCCTTAATTTGACTGTGGCCAGAGTCTGGTTGGGTTTGGTAATCGCAATGAAAGACAACTTTGTTCCCGGTTGATCGATTTATGCAAATTTTGAGGCGACAGGAAGTTTTCTGAAGAGACAAACTGCAAATTGAGTTTGGGGAAGTTTGGTGTTTTGTACACAGAATTAATCTAAGGTCTTTTAAAGTTAATATATATATATATATATATATATATATATATATATATATATATATATATATATATATAATATATATATACATATATAATATGTATATATATTGACTTTAGGAAGAGAGAGAGAGAGAGAGAAAGTGGATAGAAATTGCATGTATTATATGATAAGCTATGTATATATGTAAAGTTACTTGCATTCACACGAACATACATACAGTGATACATACTATGAATATTTGTGTATATATAGATATACATACATACATATATGTATATATATATATATTATATATATATATATATATTTACATATGTATATATATAGATATATCTATTTCTATATATATATAGATATATGTATATATATACATTACACGTATACATTCATTCATACATAGTATATACATATGAATACAACTTGTACATAGAACTACGAACACAACTAAGCGTGGAGCCTCCTTTCCAAAGGGCAGTCTCTCCACGACCACAAGAAGGGGGTTTTCAGAGAAACTGTAAATAATGTCTTTAAAAAATTATGAAAAATAAAGAATGAGAAATGAAGAATCATTGATGTTGTGCACCGAGATGTATGATTGTGTATGTGTGTTGTGTTTCATCCTATGCAAACAGACAGACAAACAGACAGTCTGAGACAACCTTTCACAGACTTTGTCTGTATGACAGGAAACTTTTCTCAAAGTCAAATGCAGCTCTGTATATTATACAGCTGACTGTAAATTTGGTATTTTCATACATATTTTGGTATGTGTATGTTGCTGGTGTGTAAGAAGCATAAAATCATGCATTATACATTCGTCAGTGTTTAATGAAAAGCAATATACCTAAATTTATTGGTCAGAACCCTCATTAATTTATCTAATGTCTTGTCAAAACTATTTCAAAATTGATTAATATTTTAGATTAATTTGCAAGTAAATGATATCCTCTGGTTTGAGTTACCTGAATATTTTTTTTTTAATATTAGGCTGTTTTCATACAGCAAGTTTTTTGTCGCTAAATTTAAGCACGGAAGGGATAAATTATTTAGTTATTTTTATAAGAACCCAATATATATATATATATATATATATATATATATATATATATATATATATATATATATATGTATACATATTATTTATAATTCGGGAACACAGACCTACAAGACTCATTATATAAGATTTTTTTTTTAAGTTAAATGACTTTATCATTAAGTTACCATTTGAAAACGATGCCTGTAACCTATGTGAACTTTGAAATACTATTCCCTTGTAAAGAATTACAAGCTACATTTTATATATACATATATATATATATATATATATATATATATATATGTATATGTATATATATCATACATATATATATATATATATATATATATATATATATATATATATATATAAATCCTACACAGATGCCCTAGTAATTTCTGCTGCGAGAGTTATTCATAGCTTAAGCGACCTGTTTGTAAATAAACTTGTATATACATATTGAATAAAATACAATGTTTTATTACCTCGCTTCAGTGACCAGTGGTTTTTATTTCATTCATTCGGTTGCGTAGTGAATGATCCCTGAGCACCCTTTTCTAACGGTTGTGGTTCGAATCCGTCTTAGGGGGAATTTCTTTGTGCATTTCCCCCTCCAGAATTCAAGGCTTCCAGTAGAAAAGTTTACCCGGTCAGTTTATATAATAAAACAATTTTTATAATACACGAGATTTATATGTATAAGAAATCAGATTATCAGTGAATTGTTTATGAGGTTATGATGGAAGTGTGAAAAATACTTTTATATAAATTTTTATTACATATAAATTGGGATATTTAATTGCTGTTCTAATACTTGTTTAATAATTCCTTTTAGTAGAGCTATCCAATTCGATAAACTTAACGTATGTCAAATCTTTTGGTTCCAGTTACGTTTATTTTCACGGTAATATGATTAGTTTTAATGAAAGTTTTTGTATTTTCACTTAAATTGGATAAGTGTATATTGCCTTACTTATATTATATGCTGATAAGTTTGCACACACATTATATATATATATATATCTATATATATATAATATATATATATATATATATATATATATATATTATATTATACTATATATATAAATATATATATATATGTATGTATGTATATATATATATATATATATATATATATATGTACACGGTATACATATAATATATATATACATATATATATAGTGTGTTTATATATAGCATAGGTATTTTTAAGTACAGGAAAAAAAATATAGTTTTAAACTTGTTTTCTTTAAAGTTCATAATCTAAGCTTTTTTAGACTTATTTTCACTGAAGTTCATCATCATTTGATCTTTCTCTGCAAACTCTCGCATTAAGTTACAAACCTTCTAACGTTTGAATTACAAATACTTAGGCAGTTACAAACCCAGACTAATTAGCCATCACAAACTGATATTAAACCTTTGGTTTATGAAAAACTTAAGTGTAGGTGCTTGGTTTAAGTAGTAATTCAAGTATAGGCGATGGAGAAAGTACGTTTGCTTATATTCCAGCGAAATACCTTAAAAATACTCCCCCTTCCCCAACCCCTACCCCGAACACCGACCCCTACCCATCCCCCTCCCCCCTCAATTATTAGATAACGCTCCATCGCCCTCCCTTTGCCCCTACCTGGGTAGAACGTCAAAATACCCTCCTCCCAACCTCCCTCCCTCTACCCACTCCAGATTTCCTCCTTCCGATCCCCCTCCCCCTCCTTTTCTGGGGGGGGGGGGGGGTGGGAGCCGAAACTTTTGCTTACTTCTCCCCAATAGTTTTAAGTATTCTTCAACACTTAACCGAACTTTCCAACCGATTTCTTATGGGAGATGAAAAAGCAGATATTTTGCGGTAGATTTTTTTCCTCCGTCTAAACCTTTTGACAAAGTAGACACTCCTGGATTTCTCGTGAGTCTGTTCTTGGTTTTGTTTAGGAAATTAAACAGTTAAATGAAGATAGTATATATATATATATATATATATATATATATATATATATATATATATATGTATGTATGTATGTATATGTATATATATACACAGGTGAAAAATAATAGACAGGGTGTAGGTCCTGACCTGTTTCGGCTTTATTTTCAAGCCATTGACAAAGGACTGATACATAGTATTAGAATTCACAAGTATATATACTACAGAGGCAGTACTGACGAACATACACATAACCGTTTGAGACTGCAGATCCACCCACAGGCAGGTGTCAAGGTAAGAGTGGCTTTCAAAAATCATTTGGCTAAAATTTGCAATAAATTCTCAAGGGATACTACCGATTGCGGTACCCACCAGACAACCAGTCCACACCTGACAGGTGTCAGGGAGGCGGGGTTGGACATCTCATTACTACTACTGCCCCCTTACTGTGTTTACAAATATAATAATCCTAGTTCCGTACATTTCTAATGCCTACCTTAAAATTTAAACAGTCTACAAATTTCTTTTGATATTAAAGGATCAAGTTTATACATTCCTTGACTGATGTTCATATTATTATTGTAACTTTCTTTTATAAAACTAAATTCAATGATATTCTTTTCCATTGCATTATTAGAACACACAAGCTTTTTTGCCCCTTCCCAGTTAATAGCATGATTGTTCTCACTAACATGTACAAAAATACCACTATTTCCCTGTGCATATCTCACACATTGTTTATGTTGTTCTATTCTTTTTTCTAGTGCTTTCCCTGTTTGACCAATATAAAAGTTGTCACAAGACTTACACGGAATTTTATATACACATCCTTTAACATTGTCGGGGGAGTTCTTAATAAGTACCTGTTCATTGTTTTATTGTTTTTAAAAACTACATTAACACCATAATTCTTCAGGAGATGTGGGATATCTATCATATTACTATTATAAGGTAGTACAAGCAAATTTTTGTTGTTGTAAGGTTCTTTTTGATTTTGATACATGGTCTTTTTTGCCGCTTCTAATGCATTGTTTAGTACACTATCTGGATATTTCAATTTCTTGCCTGTATTCCGAATCTTATCTATCTCCTCATCTATATATTCTGGGCTACATACCCGTAGTGCTCTTAGAAACATAGATGCAAACACTGATCTTTTTACCTTATTGTTTTGTCCAGAATAGAAATGTACATAGGAAGAAATAGTAGTAGGTTTTCTGTAAACACTATATTTAAACCCACAACTATTTCTCCGTATGAGGACATCCAAAAAGGGTAGGCAACCATCTTTTTCCATTTCCCGTTCTCTGGCCATACACAAATTATGTCGTCAACATATCTAAACCAAGGTACATTACGTGGAATTATATTGTTTAAAATTTTCTTTTCAAAAAATTCCATATATAATTTACTTAGCACTGGAGACAGAGAGTTTCCCATTGCCATACCAAAATTTTGAGAGTAAAATTTTCCATTGAATTCAAATTTACAGTCTTTTACACATAATTTGATCAGTTCAATTAAGGTGTTTTTTGGAAATGGAATATCCAGCTGTTTGTTTTCTAATAATTCCGATAGAAACTCCAATAGATCATCAATAGGCACTTTTGTGAATAGTGATACTACATCAAAGCTCACAAGTTTCGATTCACTATTAACTTGTATACTATTTAGTTTATTTATCAAGTCCACATTATTCTTTATATTGGCATTAGGGATGTTACCTACCAATGGGTTAAGGATATCCACTAAATATTTCGCTAGTTTATAAGATGCGGAACCCACTGAGCTGATAATTGGTCTGGCAGGAAAGTTTGTTTTATGGGTTTTTATCGTACCATACATATACGGTAGCGATGGAGAAGTCACACACAACTTCTTTATAAGGTTTTCGTTACCTTTTAGCAGATTTTTCACTTTTTTATTGAAACCACTATTCACACTGTCTATCGGGTTCTTATTTAATTCTTTATAAGTACTATGATCACCCAAAAGACTTTCCATTTTTTCTATATATTCATTTTTGTTTAAAATTACTAGGGCACCTGATTTATCTGCTTTTCTCATGTATATATTTTTATCTTTTTTCTGTTCATTGATGGCATTCATGAATCTTATGGGTACGTTAGTGGTGTCTGACTTTTTCATACTTCCATAAATCACTCCCTTAATTATGTTCACTTCTTCATTAGATAAATCCCTATATTTTTCAGGTTGCATAATCCTTTAGTAATTTCTACACTATTTATACTTCCAGTTGATAAAGCAAAATTTAACCCATAGCCTAAAGCACTGGTTACATTACTATCCAGATTCTTGTTTGATAAATTGACGACATATTCATGATTGGCGTTGGTAGTCCAGGGGCTTCTTTCGATTAGGAGTTTCATTTTTTTGTCGTGTTTACGTTTGAGCTTCTGATACACTTTCTTCCTCATATTCATATAACAATATTCCTGTAGAGAATCTTTCCAAATCGGTGGTACTGAGGCTTCAAAATGACGTCTTTTTCTCGATAGATCTTCAAAATTCTTTTTAGTTTCCAATGTCTTAATACTGATATGTTTTTTTCCAAAATGGCTCGTTGTATTTCACCAAACGGTTGGTCTTCTAATTTTGACAAGGACTTAGTTATCATTGATCTTGGTATCACTTGTTCATCACAACATTCACGTAGAAACCGCAGGTGTTCCTTGTTTGTATAAGCTTGAGTGAGGGTGTCTGCAAAGTCAGTGACTGCATATTCCAAGATGGGGAAAAGAACACAGAAAGATCGGAAGGAGCTCGTGGTATCCATTGATGATTATAATCATGTATGTATATATATATATATATATATATATATATATATATATATATATATATGTATGTATGTATGTATATATGTATGCATGTATGTATGTATATATATATACATATACATATATATATATATATGTGTGTGTGTGTGTCTGTATATATATATATACTATATATATTTAATATATATATATATATACGCATATATATATATATACGCATATACATATACATCATCATATATATATATATGATATATATATGCATATATATATATATACATACATACATATATATATATATATATATATATATATATATATATATATATATTCACGATGACGCACATTACAGCAAAATAAGATATATTATGTTTATATAAAATAAGACCTGATTGAGAGATCCAGTAGCTGATGTTATGTATGTCTTAGTCTAACCAGACCACTGAGCTGATGAACAGCTCTCCTAGGGCTGGCCCGAAGGATTAGATATTTCTACGTGGCTAGGAACCAACTGATTGCCTAGCAATGGGACCCACAGCTTTTTGTGGGATCCGAACCACATTATATCGAGAAATTAATTTCTAATCACCAGAAGCAGATTCCTCTGATTCCACGTTGGCAGAGCGAGGAATGGAACTCGGGACTACCGAATCGGTAGGCGAGAACGTAAACCACTCGTCCAACGAGGAACTTCAAATAGCTGAAAGTGCTAGAACAGCAAATTACACTTAACTAGACCTGAGACTAAACGTTTAAAAGAAACGATAAATCAAAAGAAAACTTACACTATCTCGGCAAAAAAAAAAAGAAAAAAAAAAAAAGACACGGTACAATCAAAAGCAAAAGTCATTCATTCATGAAACTTAAACTGAAAGCAGCTCCACACGACCGACCTTTTCAACATCAAAGATAGCAAGGCGTGATCCGACCTCCAGCTTACTCAAAATGCGGGCAAGATTTTCCCCTCACTTATAAGTTGTGAACATTGTATTCCTAACTTTTAACGTAAATAAAACGAGCTGAAATCTAGTCAAATAGCCTTGCTTCACCAACCAAAATTAAAATAAACATGCTATATTTTATTATAAATAATATTTATCTACTGCTTAACATACATATTACTTATTTTTTTACATTTTCATTCTATAAATAAATCGTAAATATCCTACCCTAAAATCCCTGTATCTATAATTCAACGCGAAACACCTTTTTCAGACCTTTTTAAGTTTTTCCATAGACCTTTCCTAATCCCCCAACAAGAACAACACATCAACAACAACAGCAAAGAAGTCTGTAGGCTTACTCCCCAAGTAAGCGAAAACACAATTGAAGAGGCAAAAAGAATGACAGAAATTTAGGCTAAAGACAACGGGACAGCAGAACAAGTAATTTGATATTTAACGTTTCGTTGAGTTCCTGTGTTTGGCCAATAAGTTTGAAAGCTTCACATTTGATTGTTGTTTTACTCTGAATAAAATTATTCCTTATATGAAAAGTTTCTGGGTTAGATGGCTTACGCCCAGTTCTAGAGATTATATATATATATATATAATATATATATATATCTATATATT
>NC_061105.1:18535016-18542516 GCF_015104395.2 Macrobrachium nipponense | reverse complement strand
TTTAAAAAATATAAGAAAGAAGGAAGGTTGATAAGATGCTCTCTCTCTCTCTCTCTCTCTCTCTCTCTCTCTCTCTCTCTCTCTCTTTCTGTGGCCACCTTCAAACTATAAAGTTTTAATAGCGGAAATTTCAGGGCAAAATGAGTGTTGCTTGAGGGAAACTTTCAGGAGAATGTTTTCCTTTGACGAAGAAGCGACGAAGTTATCACCTAAAGAGTGATTTTACGGCTGGTTTTGTGATGACTCTGCTCTCTCTCTCTCTCTCTCTCTCTCTCTCTCTCTCTCTCTCTCTCTCTCTCTCTCTCTCTAATGGTATTTGAATATTTTTCTCTCTCTCTTACTCTTCAATAGCAGTTGAATTTCTCTCTCCCTCTCTATCTTCAATGCTATTTGAATATTTCATCTCTCTCTGTCTCTTATCCTTAAACAGTAGTCGAATTTTCAGTATCTCTCTCTCTCTCTCTCTCTCTCTCTCTCTCTCTCTCTCTCTCTCTCTCTCTCTCTCATTCCTTTAAGTAAACACAAAGGTCGTTGTTTGTGGTGTCCTGTTCGATCTTCCTTTGTTTTCTAAACAAACAGCTGCTCTGGGATGGAGTCTCGTTGGCTGATGATAACTTTTCCCAGGATTGAGATTGCGAGGATAAACATCAATTGTTTAGGAAGGTCAATCCATTCGCGTCAGTTCTCTGTAAGAAGATTTTTTAAATAAACAACAATAAACCAGTTATTTGAGACGTTCTATTCTCATCTATTTTCAATGAGAATCATCTTTTAAATATACAGCAACAGATCAATTATTTAGGTTAGGATTTGACAACTTTTTTTTAAAATTGATAACAATAAATCGAGTGGATGTATGTCATTTGTAATACGTTATAATGAATTTCATTTTTGATACAGAAAATATACGTTTTTCAAGATATATGATTGATAAATCTTAATAATGTTCAATTTCCTTGAAGACAGGACAAATGTACTTCTTTCAAAATGTATGAATAAATCTTAAATATTTGAGAATAAATTTTCTTCATAATACATAAATAAGCGTCTGGAAATAGGCACATCAAATTTCTATAATAATTAGATATAGATTTTGAGATTAATGAATAAATTTTATTAATACATTTTCCTCATCATACGTTAACATACATTTTATTTTATTCACTTTGTAAGCATTGATTCCTTAATAAATCGTAAATGCACTTTCTTTAGATACAGGAATAAATTTTCTTCATTATGTGCAAATATATATTTTGAAATATGTAAGAACAAATCTCTCTCTCTCTCTCTCTCTCTCTCTCTCTCTCTCTCTCTCTCTCTCTCTCTCTCTCTCTCTCCTTAATATCAGTTAAATTCCAAAAACATATTCCTCGCTCTCTCTCTCTCTCTCTCTCTCTCTCTCTCTCTCTCTCTCTGGGAAAGACTACAATCCTTAAAATTATGTAGTCTAGAAAGGAGAAGAGAACGCTACATGATAATTCAGGCATGGAAACAGATAGAAGGAATAGCCGAAAACATCATGGAGCTAAAAATATCAGAAAGAGCAAGCAGAGGTAGATTATTAGTGCCCAAAACTATACCAGGAAAAATAAGGAAAGCACACAGAACATTAATCCACTACGCACCAGCATCGATAATGCAGCGTATATTCAATGCGTTGCCAGCTCATCTGAGGAATATATCAGGAGTGAGCGTAGATGTGTTTAAGAATAAGCTCGACAAATATCTAAGCTGCATCCCAGATCATCCAAGATTAGAAGATGCAAAATATACCGGAAGATGTGCTAGCAACTCTCTGGTAGACATTAGAGGTGCCTCACACTGAGGGACCTGGGGCAACCCGAACAAGATGTAAGGTCTGTAAGGTCTCTCTCTCTCTCTCTCTCTCTCTCTCTTCTCTCTCTCTCATTCCTTAATATCAGTAAATTTCTAATATCTCTCTCTCTCTCTCTCATTCCTTAATAATAGTAAATTTCTAATATATATATATATATATATATATATATCAGTTCAATTCCTAATATTTCTCTCTCTCTCTCTCTCTCTCTGTCTCTCTCTCTCTCTCTCTCTCTCTCTCTGCTGCTGCTGCATACGACCACAGTGACCCACCCGTCTTTGTCCAACTGCGGTCTGCATTCAAATCAGTTCCCAGTCAGAGAACATATTGTGAATGGTGGGAGACGTTACTTGCAATTGCTCTGACAATGACTAATGTCTCTCGCAGTGATTGCTGCTCTAAGATAGATAGAGAGAGAGAGAGAGAGAGAGAGAGAGAGAGAGAGAGAGAGAGAGAGAGAGAGAGAGAGAGAGAGAGAGAGAGAGAGAGAGGATCTATTAAGAATTGGGCAGTATCATATTCATATACAATATCATGCAAGCGGTCCCCATATCCATTTGTTTCGTAATTGGAAATCTATGTACTGACCATTTCTTTATCTTAATTTTGCTCATTCAACGTCTCTCTCTCTCTCTCTCTCTCTCTCTCTCTCTCTCTCTCTCTCTCTCTCTCTCTTTCCCAGTCGCAACAAGAGATGAAAAAGATTCAAACTTGTGTTGTAATTTTTATTTCCTTCTACCCCACCCTAACACCAGCCTCTCTCTCTCTCTCTCTCTCTCTCTCTCTCGGAGGAAAGAGAGGGAGAGACACTTACATCAGTCATCCTGCCTAACAAGGGCGGCAAATGTAATCTCTTTATAGCAATCGTCTCTCATTTGGTAGGACTAAACATTTCCATTACTTTACATTGCTCTCTCTCTCTCTCTCTCTCTTCTTTCCAGATGAAGTGGCTTGAATAATGAATATTGAAATTCATTCAGTAATGCTGAGGTTGAAATTAAGATCTGGAGGCTTTTAAATCTTTTATTTTTAGTGGAATGTGTTACGTGAACGCCTTATTATTATTATTATTATTATTATTATTATTATTATTATTATTATTATTATTATTATTATTATTATTATTATTATTATTATTATTATTCCTCTCTTAAACTTGACATGCTTATACAATACATTGTATTAATATTATTATTATTATATTATCATAATTAATAAGCAATGTACCATTATTATAGCAGAGACACATTACAATTATTATTATTTTTTTTATTTTTTTTTTTTTTTTTTTTTTTTTTGCTCTATCACAGTCCTCCAATTCGACTGGGTGGTATTTATAGTGTGGGGTTCCGGGTTGCATCCCTGCCTCCTTAGGAGTCCATCACTCTCCTTACTATGTGTGCCGTTTCTAGGATCACACTCTTCTGCATGAGTCCTGGAGCTACTTCAGCCTCTAGTTTTTCTAGATTCCTTTTCAGGGATCTTGGGATCGTGCCTAGTGCTCCTATGATTATGGTTACGATTTCCACTGGCATATCCCATATCCTTCTTATTTCTATTTTCAGATCTTGATACTTATCCATTTTTTCCCTCTCTTTCTCTTCAACTCTGGTGTCCCATGGTATTGCGACATCAATGAGTGATACTTTCTTCTTGACTTTGTCAATCAACGTCACGTCTGGTCTGTTTGCACGTATCACCCTATCCGTCCTGATACCATAGTCCCAGAGGATCTTTGCGTGATCGTTTTCTATCACTCCCTCAGGTTGGTGTTCGTACCACTTATTACTGCAAGGTAGCTGATGTTTCTTGCACAGGCTCCAGTGGAGGGCTTTTGCCACTGAATCATGCCTCTTTTTGTACTGGTTCTGTGCAAGTGCCGGGCATTCGCTTGCTATGTGGTTTATGGTTTCATTTTTCGTATTGCACTTCCTACATATTGGGGAGAGATGTTATTTCCGTCTATCGTTCTTTGAACATATCTGGTTCTTAGGGCCTGATCTTGTGCCGCTGTTATCATTCCTTCAGTTTCCTTCTTTAGCTCTCCCCTCTGTAGCCATTGCCATGTGTCATCGCTGGCTAGTTCTTTAGTCTGTCTCATGTATTGTCCGTGCATTGGTTTATTGTGCCAGTCCTCTGTTCTGTCTGTCATTCTCCTGTCTCTGTATATTTCTGGGTCTTCGTCTACTTTTATTAGTCCTTCTTCCCATGCACTCTTTAGCCACTCGTCTTCACTGGTTTTCAGATATTGCCCCAGTGCTCTGTTTTCGATGTTGACGCAGTCCTCTATACTTAGTAGTCCTCTCCCTCCTTCCTTTCGTGTTATGTATAGTCTGTCCGTATTTGCTCTTGTGTGTAGTGCTTTGTGTATTGTCATATGTTTCCTGGTTTTCTGATCTATGCTGCGGAGTTCTGCCTTTGTCCATTCCACTATTCCTGCGCTGTATCTGATTACTGGCACTGCCCATGTGTTTATGGCTTTTATCATATTTCCGGCGTTGAGTTTTGACTTGAGTATCGCCTTGAGTCTCTGCATATATTCTTTCCTGATCGGTGTCCTTCATCTCTTGGTGTTTTATAATCTCCTCCTTCCATTATTCCCAGGTATTTGTATCCTGTCTCATCTATGTGTTTGATGTTGCTCCCATCTGGTAGCTTTATCCCTTCTGTTCTCGTTACTTTGCCCTTTTGTATGTTGACTAAGGCGCATTTTTCTATTCCAAACTCCATCCTGATGTCCCCAGATACAATCCTTACAGTCTTTATTAGGGTATCTATTTCCTTGATGCTCTTACCATACAGCTTGATGTCGTCCATGAACATCAGATGGTTGATTCTGTTGCCTCTTTTCTTGAGTTGGTACCCGGCATCCATCTTCCTGTAGTACTTTTGTTCATGGGAATCCATGGCTACTACGAACGAGTAGTTGGGGACAGTTGACTTCGCCCTGGAAGATCCCTCTCCTGATATTAACCTCTGCTAGTCTAATTATTATTATTATTATTGTTTATTATTATTATTATTATTATTATTATTATTATTATTATTATTATTTATTATTATTATTATTATTATTATTTAAAAAACGGATGCCTTGGTCATTTTATTACAGAAACTAAGGCGAGGTTTTTTCTATAATACACACACAAATTTGGAACTGACATAAGAGCAAAAAAAAAAAAGCAGAGAAAGAGAGAGAGAGAGAGAGAGAGGAGAGAGTTACAAGGATTATGATGTCTCAAAGACTTACTAGTCCATCCGAGGAGACCTCGTGTGCTCACATTATCTCTTAGAGCAGATTTTACTGTTCATTCACAGTGTCCTAATAATTTTGTCTAGCTTCCTTTTTTAAGAGAGTAAATAAGGGAGACAGACAGACAGACAGACAGACAGACAGACAGGCAGAGACAGACAGCCTGTGCCCAACCCTCCCCCTCCCTCCCGCCCCCCCACCTCGAAAGTGACTTGCCAAAACCCCTCGTTCACAGAAGGCGATGAATAAACTAGCTCGCGCTAATAGGTCCATTACAAAGCAGCTCTGAAAAGGTCACTACTGCTACTAATAGGTCTCTGTGCCCTAATGGAGTCGCATAGACCATCGGGCCCGGTCTAATTATTTAGTAATCACATGCATCACGCGAGTGATGATTAATTCTCTTTGAAGGCAGGTAATTTTTTTGTGCTTAATTACTGCAAATTGCAAATGGCGTTCGCTCATGTACCCACCCGAACTCCTATATTTTTTTTGGAGGGGGGGTGTGGGTGGGGGGGGGGGGAGTGAGGGCGGATTCAGTGTCAGATTCGCTTCAGCTTGTAAATGAGATGTATTTGCCAGGTTTGCTTTGTTCAGTAAGGTTGAGCCATTTTCTGGTTTAAACTTTATTCCGCTCATAACCACACACACATATATACATACATATGCACACATACATGTACATATATTTATATTTATTTGCATATACATATATATATATATGTATAAACCTACACATTAAAACATGTGACATTTATATGTACAACATGATTGTTATATCAATCTTTTCATCAATTTACATAAATTCAATATTTTGAGAGAGAGAGAGAGAGAGAGAGAGAGAGAGAGAGAGAGTAATTCCCGGAGTAACAGAGGCTATAAAACAGTAGTGTTGGTACTGTCAATATTCTGTTTTCAATACTGACTCGAAACAGCTGGAATTTCTGCTTTCAAAACAAACCAGTAGATTGACTTTGCTAATCTGATTGGACCTGGATTATCGTGACGCCAGTTTCAGCAGCCACGAAATCAATCAGTCAGTTAAATCTGATCGGCTTAAAGTACAGACTATCACGTTGGACTTGGAAATCCGTGTTTTTGCATCGCTATTTCTCTGTGCTTTATTTTTTTTGCATATTTACTTTCACCATTTTCCTTTTTTCATTATTTCTGGACATTTTACAAGTCCAGTAGTTTCTCATATGTGCTGTCAATTGAGTATGTATGTAGGTATGTATATATACATATACATACATATACATATACACCTATATAGTATATATATTTATGTATATATATATATATGTATACAGACATAATATATATATATATATATATATATATATATATATATATGTGTGTGTGTGTGCGTGTGTGTGTATGTATGTATGTGTGTAGCTTTATATATATATATATATATATATATATATATATATATATATTATATATATATATATATATATATATTCTATATATTATATATATATATATATATATATATATATATAATTAGTATATATATATATATATACATATATATATATATACATATACATTCGTAAATAAAGTTCAAGTCTTTAGTCACCCCAAGTCTCTACTTCGGAAAGGGGAAATAATTCACATTTCTGATAATCATCAGTTATGACGAAAATAATAAACTTATTTAACCATTGAAGTCTCTTAAAACAAAAACATCTCGCCTCGTGAAACCATCAACCAGACTCGAGTACAAATCTCTCTCTCCTCTCTCTCTCTCTCTCTCTCTCTCTGAAATATTTCAATTCCTTTCGTTTATCTCCCCATTATCTCATCTTCCCTCGATTCCGCCTTCCCTTTCTTTTATTTTTCCATTCGTTAGATCTCTCCCCTTCTCTGCTCTCTTTCTACGTCCGGGTAATTACTTCCAGTTTTTCACTCGACCCTTTTCATTCCCTCGCGAATTGTTGAGGAGATATTAGGCTAACGCGAATGAGGGATTATTTACCGATTCTTGGGGTTTGTTGTCGGATGGTTCTACTACGTCTTTCTTAAACTATTCTAGCTCTTTCTCGTCTTCTGATTCGTCTTCTCCAGGTAGAGTTGTTTTCCTTTTTTAATTGTGTTTTAATTCTTGTTGGCAGTTCTTCGCGTTCCCGTCATTATTGATGTTCAATAAGTATTTTCCCCGTTTCTTCGTTTATTGCTGTAGTTCATTTTCCAGGATCGTTTGTGATACTTTGTTGCCTTCGTAAAGTAATGGAAGACAGAGCGGGAATCGTAGGGAGTTGGGGGATGGGGGGAGGGGCGAGGTGGATGTTGAAGGAGTGGGGTCGTGGGGGAGGGTGTTAAGGAAACCCAGGTATAGGGATCATTAACTTATTAATACGAAGGCCAAAATCGCCCTCAAATGACAACCAAAATATTAGATAGT
>NC_061105.1:18525016-18530016 GCF_015104395.2 Macrobrachium nipponense | reverse complement strand
AAGTTTTTAATAAGGCCTCAGAAGGAGGCCGCAACTTCCCAAACTTCTGAGACAAGTTTGGCCACTTTTGCCGCGTTTTATCTGAGGCAATTCGTTGGAGAGACGCTGGCCTGAGACCAATTAAAATTGGGAAGATAATCTTGGATCGATCTACGTAGAAATTTTCCGCTTGAATTTTCTTAAGGAATTGATGTATACGATAGTGGATATCTACGGAATAAATTCTTTGCTAATCCAAACAGAGAAGAAAACTGGCTATTGATAATAAACTAATATCTTATAGAACTCCTCTTTTTTATTTATTTACAAATCACAAAATGACTCGCTTCTTTACATTTTTACAATTAATAAAAACTTGGCTTAGCTTTTAACAGATTCTTGAAAATTGATTAGCTAGATTCTTGAGAACTACCAAATATTTTTTTAAGTGTGGTTATAGGTCTTTGGAATACATTTCAATAAATATGGTAGTTTCCTGTTTGATATATTAAGCAAAAAACTTTATTATCAACGTTCCAGGCCTTTTCCAGCACAAAAAGAAGGAAATTATCCACAATTTTAGCACCATATAAAGTTGGTATGGATGTCAAAAAATGATATGATATTGATATATACGTATATTCACCAACCTGTGTATTTAGCTTATCTTATAACTGTGTATTTAGAAATGCAAGAAAAATTTAAACAGTTTTCCTCTGGTTTACTCATTGTATGCAAGAATCGACTTTTAAGAAAGAAATTAAAAATTTTAAAGATTTTGTTAGTGATGTTACAATACCACCTAGATTTTTCCACTCTATTGAACTACTGAATTTTGATTATTTAACCGTTATTGACTCAAAACGTTTAGTTTTCTTTGCTAAATCTTTCGGAAACGATTTTAAATTGAAAAAAGCAAATCATTTATCACGACTGAAGTAGCGATAAGTTTGACAAAACTATAAAGAATAATTCTTTCAAATCCGAACGGAAAGTGGAAATCTTTCTAAATGTAAAAACAAAAGAGAATCGGATTAATCCATCTCTCGGAAGAAGAGGAAAGAAGGAATAAGCAACGGCAGATATACAGACGGATAATTAATAACCGGTCTCTCCGGAGACAGCAAGAGGGAAAATTAATATCCCGTCCACTTTTTTCGTGGAGAGCTCGTAACTGATATACTACTATATACTCGCCGTGGGTAATGAAGAGGAAAGTCGAGTTCCCAAAGGAGAATAGGAATCCCTTTGTCGGCGATCATATCGTCTATGAAAAGACCTATATATTGTATTTCTGGCATCTATACTGTCTCCTTTGATCAACAGATGCTACGGATTAATTAGAAATGATGAGATGATGATGATGCTGAGAGAGGAGAGAGAGAGAGAGAGAGAGAGAGAGAGATAGAATTAGAAATGAAATAAAGACAAAAAGACTAAAATTGAGAGAGAGAGAGAGAGAGAGAGAGAATTCGAAATGAAATAAAGCTTAAAAGACTGAAATAGGAGAGAGAGAGAGAGAGAGAGAGAGAGAGAGAGAGAGGAGAGAGAATTGGAAATAAAATTAAAACAAGAAAAAACTAAACTTTAAAAAAAAAGAGAGGGAGAGCGAAAAAAATTAAAAAGACAGAATGGAAATGAAATAAAGAAGAAATAAAGAAAAAATGTAGAGAGAGAGAGAGAGAGAGAGAGAGACACGGGACATTACAAAATAAGAGAAAATTTTTTCATATGCGCATACGAGGGAAACTGACTAGCAGAAAGACATATTCCATTAGGGGTGTCAGCAATAGAGAGAGAGAGAGAGAGAGAGAGAGAGAGAGAGATGGAAACGCACTTAAATAATTAAGCTTCGTCACTTGAAAAGAATGACATACGAAACGCGTCAGTTTACTTTGGCCAAAAAAAAAAAAAAAAAACACTAAAACAGAATATATCGTTTTCGTGTTGTTAGGGAAAGTTCGTGAGGGGAATATTCGTCAGTATTTTTAAGATTCGAGGAATATAATTATATATGTATATATAGGTATATATATATATATATAAAGTATATAATATATATATATATTTATAATAGATATATATATATAAATATGATAATTTATATATATATTCATATATCATATATAGTTAAGAACTCTGTTGTCCTAAATATGATAATTTATCAAAAAGCTTTTTTCTCAATTTAAAGTTTGATAATATTTCCAGGCACTTTTTGGGCTTTCCAACAAAATCTCCCTAACTACAATAGCTTGTAGGCTAAAGAGTAAGATTTACCAGCAATACAGACAATAAAATACAAGTTCTTGAAGGGGTAATTGGACACTTGAATAAATGACCAGATTTATACCTCCCCGAATTATTGGCTGAAGGCAGAAACACTTTCACCTACAACTCCCATGCAGAATCAAGGTTATCCTTCACGCAAACGTAGGAGAACAGTAATAAGTGGGAGATGAAAGAAAAACGAAATCTTTAACCTAACTTGACACAATATTTACAGTAAAATACCATTACACAGATGCGTTCCCTACACCGGACAAAAACAGCTCAATAATCTCCGAACTCAAGCAGTTTACCAAACGAGTGATGGTTTCGATGGCAGTTCGCTTTATTAGTCGACCCAGGACACTAATGATCAACCCCAAGGAAATGAGTCTAGTTTTGGATACAAAGAAGGCACAGAATCAGATGCTTACTCCTCTTCTCATGTTCAACCATAAGGAAATGAGTCTGTTTTAGTATACAAAGAAGGCACAGAATCGAATGCTTACCCTTCTTCGTGACCAAAAGTCCTACTAACGGCTCTCAGAAGATCTCGAGTCAACGGCTCTTCGCAAGAGCAATCTGGAGGCTTCACCATAACAATAGACGAGAACTCAAGATGAGGACGATGTCGGTGGTCTCTGTACGCACGAGAGCACACCTGTAGGCACAAAAGGGATTCAGGTGTGTTCATTGAGTGACACTGATGCATCGGCAGTCGATAAGCCCACCAGAAGCAAGAAATCCATTAAAATATAACAGAGCAGCGGTGCAAGGTGGTGATCGCCACACTTTGAACAAAGAGCCGTGAAAAAGGACGAGAACTTCTCTACAGGAGAGCCGAACTCATTCCAGGCGGAAGTATGTAAATCGCTTCTGAAGCAGTCCAACATGGTAGGAGGGAGAAGACCAAACCAACGGAACACTCTTACACGAAAATAGAGAGAACTTTTCTTGTGCGGGGTACCAATTAACAAATGACAACCTTCGGTGGGAGAAGCACAACAAAACAAAAATCTAACCAAGAATTCGAAGCTCAAATGAGCTGATGAAACACTGAACACTAATTAATAAACAAATGCTTGTGTTAAAGGAGTCACGAGATAAAAACTGTTATGATAATATATATATATATATATATATATATATATATATATATATATATATATATATATATATATATATATATATATATATATATAATGTATTATACTACAGTATATATTTCAGCTGAACAAGGCCTGTTAGCCCAAAAGAACTGATAAAAATTTTACATTTTGTAATGTTACGAATCGCAGAGGCATTGCTATCTTAAATTAATCTGAGAACTTTCAGTTCAGCTACGACTTCTCAGATCTCTCTCTCTCTCTCTCTCTCTCTCTCTCTCTCTCTCTCTCTCTCTCTCTCTCTCTCTGCTGTTTTTGACGCTAATGCCTCGAATATCTTGGGGGAAAGAAAATCTCAGTAAAACAGAGAGTCTTCTCGCAAAACTTTCCCCAAATCAGAGATGAAAAAGATGGCTGGGCAATTCGCTGCAACCGACGAGCAGAAGGATTTATTAGGCAAATAGAATTTTCATGTGTCCCAAATCTCCCTCCCTTGGTCCCTTATTCTCTCTCTCTCTCTCTCTCTCTCTCTCTCTCTCTCTCTCTCTCTCTCTCTCTATAGTCTTTTTTTGATTAATTTCATTTCCAATTCTCTCTCTCTCTCTCTAACATTTTTTGTCTTTATTTCAACGCAAACACCCCCCTTCTTCGCCTTTCTCATCTCTTCTCTCTTTCATTCCTCTCTCTCTTCTCTATCTCTCCTCTACTCTCTCTCTTAGTCTTTTTTTTTGATTAATTCATTTCCATTCTCTCTCTCTCTCCTCTTTTTTTAATTTTTTGTCCCTTTTATTTCAACGCAAACACCCCCTTCTCGCTCTCTGTCTCTCTCTCTTCCTCTCTCTCTCTCTCTCTCTCTCTCTCTCTCTCTCTCTCCTCTCCTCTTTTTACCTTTATTTATTTCTTATTTCACTTCTCTCTCTCTTTTAGTTTTTTTTCTTTATTTCAACGCAAACACCCCCTCACCCTTCTCTCTCTCTCTCTCCTCTCTCTCTAGTCAAAATAAATCCACCTATAAAAGTTTTCTCTCTCTCTTTAAACCCTTTTTTTTATTTCGCCTCTCCTGCTCTCTCTCTCTCTCTCTCGTCTTTTACCCCTTTTTTTATTTCCGCCTCTTCTCTCTCTCTCTCCATTCTCTCTCTCGTCTTGTCTCTTGATTATCTCTCTTTTGATCTGAGCCGTAAGTTGCCTGCAATCACACGAGTTTGCATTTTGGCTTTGTCATCAACTCTTGTGGGGCTTCCTTTGCCTTTGACAAGTATTATCTTACATTTTGTAATTTTCTATTTATTTATTTATTTATTTTATTTCATTTCACCTTTACTTTGAGGGCTGTTTCTGATTCACTTGAGAGTGATTTAAATCTTCCTAGAGATATTACTTTGTGTTGCTGGTAAATCGTTTCCAACCAAAATTGGTCCGGATTAGAATTGTATGGACTTTTCAGAAACCATAGCATTGTGATTATTCATTGAATGTAAAGTATAATATAGGAATATGTATATAGTATAGTTTATTTATAGATATAGGTATTATAAGTATAATATAATATTTTTATAAAATTATAAATTATAGGATTATCATGATACATTTTAAATATATGTCTGCACTTATGTTGTACGTATATCTATATATTATAAATATATATATTTA
>NC_061105.1:18520016-18522516 GCF_015104395.2 Macrobrachium nipponense | reverse complement strand
ACGTAGATTCACACGAAATTGAACGATGGTTTTGTAAACGGATTCTCGTCGTAGTAGAGATTTTGCCTTACTAGATTATAAGGAAGTTACAGGAGTATGTAATGTATGTATACAGATTATATATGTGCATATATATTCTTTCTATAGTATAGTCGACTATAATGCTTGATAGTAATGGTCAACTTTTAATCAGTTTTAGTTACTAGGAGTGCGAAATAAAAAAAAATATACATTATATATCAAATATTTACTGAAATCATTCAAATAATTCAACCACTCTCACAGCATTTGTATAAGCCTCTGTATAATTGCAAATATAACATTATAGACTCCTAAGTAGGTCCTTGGGAAAATGTATCTGTTCTTGAAGAGAGAGAGAGAGAGAGATAGAGAGAGATAGAAATTCATTATAAACTGTCATTACATATGCCTAATATACTATTGCAAGGATATAACCATTTAGACTCCCACCCATATAGCTGCGTGACAAAATGTATCAAGTTTGTATCAAGACTCAGAGAGAGAGAGAGAGAGAGAGAGAGAGAGAGAGAGAGAGAGAGAGAGAGAGAGAGATAACATTAAAGCAGATGGATCGCTAGCTAAGCACGATAGAGTTGGCACACACACAGGTTAAACATCAAGTAAAATGATTGCAAGGGAAACATTATGTAATCTCTCTAAAGTACTTTTTTCCTCCCTACCCCATGCATGGGGAAACAAGGTATACATTCTTTCAGCTCGTTAATTACGGGAAGAGAAAAAGAAAAAACAGCTCAAAAGGGAAACGTTTCATTGTACTTAAAACCGGGCTGTTGAGATTTGTAGAGGCGTTTACTTTCCGCTGTCAACAGTACGCGTTAATTCTACCTCATAATAATCGCATCATGGTTCCTGGTTCTAAGCCCTCACTCCACAAACACAGTTGCTTGGACGTTCAGGGACGCGGAATAGTTTACTTAAAAGAGGGCTCCTGGGCTTCAGGAAGGCTTCTAGTTTACGCAGCTAACATAAAACCGCAGTCCCGCCTCGTAATAATCGCCTTTTGACTCCTGGACTTCAGAGACAATGGAAGAGGGCTTTGAAATATTCTGTATTCCGAGTTGGTTTTAGAATTGTGGGGACTAAGATCGTAGTTTAGATTGTTTAGTCCAAGTTGGTTCCTTGTTACATATATCGGGAAGTAGCTTTGCTATATCTCTAGAATGCTGTCTTACTATTGATGGGCTAATTCCACCTTACAGAATAACAACCAAGCAAAACAATAGCGTCTGTTATTGTTTTGTAATACGTAGTAAAAAGTGCGTTTTTGGATTATTGTGGTCGCAGTTGGTGTGTTTGGCGTATTTTGTCATGTTTCTTAGGCTTCTGAAGTCTAAATGTACGAATAAATGTTCCTTGTACTGCAGGAGGTTATCGTGTCACTATACAGGAAGAAATGTGTACAGGGAAAGCACTGTAAACCCGCATTTCAGTCGAAAAAGTGAGTTTGCCACGATGATCGTAATACAAGTTTTCTGTAGCCAGTAGAGCCTGTAACTTTGTGGGTTCTTACAATCTTTTTCTCTGGATTAAATAAACTTTTATTTTATTGTATAGTAAGAAAAAGAAAATGCTGGAAATGCACTGCATAGCGAATTCAACTCGAAAACATTTGCCCTGCACATCAAGAAGACGATCAGAATAGAGAAAAAGCGCCTGAGTGGCGTGGTTGGTATGGTCTTTGCCTGCCACCTCGGTGGCCACGAGTTCGATTCTCGACCATTCCATTGTGGGGTAGAGATGTGTATTTCTGGTGATAAAAGTTCACTCTCGACGTGGTTCGGAAGTCACGTAAAGCCGTTGGTCCCGTTGCTGAATAACCACTTGTTCCATGCAACGTAAAACACCATACAAACAAGCAAACAAAATAAAGAAAACGTTTTGACAGCTGAACTGGTGAGTACCGTAGGTAGGCCAGTCAGTGCATGTTACAGGCTTTGTATGATTTATTATATGGTTTTGGGAGCCCAGATATACAAAATTTTATACAAGGATGCAATTATACATATATTTATTATTTTCTCATTCAGAAATGCTTTAGCCTATTATATAGTAAGACAATCAGTCTAGATAACGGTTTGCATAGGTCTAGGCTGGCCCGAGAGGATTTCAGCTCAAACGTTATGTTTTGAAAGTGTAAAATACGAGTTGTGCAGTTAAGAGCACTGAGGAGTATATTGCATTCTATTCAGTCCTAGTAAGAAGTACATTGCTAGGAGAATCGAGTACTTATCCTACGATAGTGAATAGGAATATTTGTCCTTATATACCAAATCCTTATCATTTTTTTCTCGATTTTATGTAAAAATTCAGTTTCTGTCACTTTCTCACATCGACACCCACATGCATTTAAGTTGCATTTTAAATTTCGCTGTAAAACTCCAACCGTTACCTTAATAACGATGTAGAATTTTGCATTTTCCAGCCCAGTTCTAGCCGTCGGTATTGACATACTTAAAAT
>NC_061105.1:18510016-18515016 GCF_015104395.2 Macrobrachium nipponense | reverse complement strand
CGGGTCACTATTTTACCAGATACATATGAAATTGTAATAGCTACAATACCCTCTTAAACTACCTGAAGTCTTTGCTCTTTTTTGGATACGCTTGTCATTACAAACCCTAAAGATCCTAGTCAAAAAATTTTTAAAGAAAGAAATTCTGATGTCTGGTCCTGGGAAACGAACCCAGGTCCAATAATCACAAAGAGGTCATGTTGCCCGAACCTGACATGGGTTCGTTTCCCAGGAGCAGACTTCACAATTTTTTCAAATTTCTTTGAACAAGGATCTTCAGGCTTCTTTTGTACCGGACAAGCGTATCCAAAAAAAAGAGCAAAGAGTTTCCAAGAAGTTAACGAGGGCATAATTTATAGCTATTAAAATTTCCATTATATATATTTATATCTATAATTTATATTAGTATATATATAAATACATTCACACAATCTACACAATACATCTTACACCCAAAAGCTTTGCCAAATTTCAGACACCCCCAAATCGCCACCCTGATTACGCATAAAGACAGCCCGAGGGTAATCACCCCGCCTTGCTTCTCCTCCCGAGTTTTCAACTGGACCCATCCGTAAAACGGTGGGGATGTGTTTCATAAACAAAACCCTTTCTTTTTCTATTCCTGCCCCTCCTCCATCCCTTCCTCCTCCTTGCGCCTCCTCCTCCTCCTCCGCTTGAATGTTTTCCCGCCCCCAATTAAGGGGAAGCCAACAAAGTTTTTCTTTGCTTTCCCAACTCACTGGAACTCAAAAGGAGAGATATAATGCCTCGCTGAAGCTATTGTAAGTTCCAATGTAACATATACCCGTGCGGACGTTTTTGCTGGTGCTACTCTCTTTTGTATTTTTTCTTTTGTATTTTTGTTTTTTGTGGTGTTTGCCTAGTGTTTTTTTGCGTGCGTCACGACTAACTACCTTTGTTTTTTAGGGAAGAAACTAGCTCTCCTCTTCATCGCCTATGTTTATGATGTAATGTGTTACACATTCCATGCAGACTTATGAACTTGGCAGAAGATTACACTTCTTTTCTTTTATTAAACTTTAAATTATCCATATAATAATAGCATACATTATATTATATATATATATATTATATATATTAAGCATAGGTGTGATGATGTATATATTGTATATGTAATTAAATATATACAGAAAGAGAAAGAGGGCAAGAAGGGCGGAGTTACCGATCATACTTTGGAACAAATTTCGGACTTCCAAAGTCAAACATCACCCAATATGGTTTTTTTTAAAATACATGTAATAACTTATTTTGAATTACAGCCAAGTTTTTCAGTAAAAAACATTTTTCAATAAAAATCATTAGTGATAAACAACCAAAATCACACAATAAATAAACATCCCGTTTTTAAAGTCTTTGGAAGTAAGAAAAAAAATCTCAGTCTGTACTCTTTTTTCAGATAATGATTTTTATGGGTTAAATTTTACGGTTACAAGTCTGCGAAGAAAAATACAAAAAAAATCTTTGAATAATTAGATACATGCATATAATAATGTATATAATACATACAAATACATACATATTAATATATAATATATATATAATATTATACTAGCTGGTTACCCGCTCTGACGCCGGGTCCCAGACTAGATTGGTCCGTGTTAACCAGAGCATATATATAATATAATATATATAATATATAATATCAATAACTAATCTCGTCTCTCTCTCTCTCTCGTCTCTCTCTTCTCCGTTCCGTTTGCCTTTCTTTACCTCTCTTTTTCTCTCTCCAACAAATCACTGTCTCTAACCTCTTTCTTTCTTTTTCTTCTTACCTAACTTACCAACTCTGTCTCCGCTCTGTTCTGTCATTTTTCCCTTTCCTTTCTTTTTTCTCCTAAACAAATCCCGGTTTACTCTCTCTCATTTTCTCTTCCTCTCATAATTTTCTCTTCTCCTGTCAACCCCCTTCTAAAACGCCATCCCTCTTTTGGTGTACAAATTGATGTTTACCCCTGTAGTATTTCTTTTCTAAAATGAACAAGTTATATTGTGATTACAGAAATTTGTAAATTAAACGTAATATACTACGGGCATAGGCCAGCCCCATTTGCACGGGCAGAACCCGCTCTGTGTTTTCAACGGAAAATCCCTTCTCACCCTCCGGAGGGGGCGGGGGGAAGTAGAAAATTTTGGTTTTGGGATATCGCCCCGGGGCTTTTCCCCCGGGGTTTCAAGGTGGGCTCCCAAAACTTAGGTCTCGACCTTTCCCTGGGTTGGAAACCGCCCATCTCCGTTTCTTCCGAATCTCAGTCCCGTCAGACCGACGGCCATTTGGGCGCCCATACCAAAATCACTACCATACACTAGCACACATTGCGCCAAATATATATTATATGTATATATATATATATTAATTATAGTGAAACAGTACTGTTATTTTCTAATATTCATTACAATTTTACCTAAGTTTACTAAATCAATTCTTCATCTCTCTCCTTCTCTCTCTCTCTCTCTTCCCCCTCTCCAGCTGTTTATCAATTCCCAAGCATTCCTATCGAAATCCAACAACTAAGGTTGAATCTGTTGTTTTCTCCTCCCATTTGTCTTCTCTCGAGACGTCAAGTCCCGTCCAAATTATTGACCGTTTCCTTGTTCCTTGCTCCCCGTGTTCTTTATCCGCGACCGGCCCCCCTTTTTTTTCGTACTTATCGGCCTTTGAACCTCTTCCTTTGTTAACCTTGGGGTTCATTATTTCCCCTCGTCTTTTAATGACCCCTTCTGTCCGATAAAGTTAACCGTTTCTTCTCCCCGCCGTTCCACTATCTCTTCTCTCTCTCTCTCTCTCTCGTCTCCTCTCTTCTCTTTTAGCTTTAAAAAATTCCTGCCGAAGTTTAGTAAGTAATTGATTAAGCAAAACCTGAGATACTTCATTGCATTTGTATCAGAACTCTCTCTCTCTCTTTCTCTCTCTCTTCTCTCTCTCTTTCTAAGCTGCTTTAAAAAATCGCCCAAGTTAGTTAGTAATGATTAGCAAAACAGATATTTCATGCATTTATGCAAGTCTCTCTCTCTCTCTCTCTCTCTCTCTCTCTCCAAAACGCCTCATAGTCGCTTGATTTTCATTTGACATTTTTCTCTCCCTTCCTCTCTTATTCGTCCTTGACCTTGACCTCCTCCTCCTCCTCTTCTAGGGAGCCTCTGGCGTTTTGTTTGCATTGTTGTTTATTTACTTGTTTCCTTGTTTCTTGAGCTCCCCGAGTAAGGATGATAGTTCTTGAAGTGGCGGAGGTCTGAAAGACGACCTCGGGAAATGAAGCGTCTCGATTTCCTTCTTCTTCTTCTTCTTCTTCTTTCTTTCTTCTTCTTCTTCTTTCTTTCTTGCTTCTTTATTTCTTCTTTTCTTTTTTGCTTCTTCTTCTTCTTGTCATTCTCTCTAGCATCTCTTTTTAATACTTCTCCATCTTTTAATCCAAAATTTCCTTTCTTTGTTTCATTTATTAATTCATTATTATTATTATTATTATTATTATTATTATTATTATTATTATTATTATTATTATTAATTACAACAAATAACTTGCGACACACTAAGAAACTCAGCTAATTAGACTTGTCACTTTTTCGTCAAACCGGAGGTAACAAGACCTCTAATATTACCCATGTTGATGATTATTGAAGATGAACCTTTTTCTAAATGAATAATTAAACTTAAAAACTTTTAAAAATTTTAAATTATAGTTAACCTACACCCGGAAGTGTCCGTAGGTTAATAATAGACATAATTGTATCGGAAGGTAGAAAACAGAAAAATATTTAGATTTATTAAGTAAATTAAACTAAAATTACCGTTGAACTACTAACCCTGAACTGTATACGGATTAATTATAGATGAAGTTATAGTCGAAAAGAAACATCAGTCTATATTAAACTAAACCCTATTAACATTCATATAAGATAAATAGATTGGGACATTAGACATCTAAGCCATATGCATTCTTTCTTCTCTTTCAATTAAACATGACTGGCATTAGCCGGTGCTGCCGAGAGCGTAAGTCAATCAATAAATATATCATTTGGGGCTTTTACTTCCGGCTTAAAAGCCCTGGGATGGGCTGGGCTGATTCAAATGGTCCTCTAGAGCATTTGACCACGTCGTAAAATTTTAATAATGAAAGGATTTTTAATTGATGTGATGACTAATTCTCTCTGAAGTTGTATTTTTTTTTTTCATTTTTTTTTTCGATCCTTGCATATCATTTTGAGAGCTAATTTTAAGCGCTGGGGTTTAGAAAAAAAAAAAAAGAGGGAAAACAAAAAAGTGGACACGTCTTCTTCTGCTCTCTCTCTCTCTCCTCTCTCTTGCCAAACCCCTTTTTTCCCAAACCCTTTACTGGTATTTTTTGTCTGTCACACTACAGCGCACACACAACATACATATATATGTATATTATAACCGTATTTATATTATATACACATAACATATTTATTTAACACATACATCACGACAACACTCACAGCACACACATCGATATTATATATATATTATATAGGGTATGTTAATGTATCTATATATATATATATATAATTATATATAGAGAGAGAGAGAGAGAGAGAGAGAGAGAGAGAGAGAGAGAGAGAGAGAGAGTATGCGATGTGGAGGGTAAAGACACTAATGTATGGTTTTGAAAATCATTCATTTATGAATACCTTTAGAACATTCCCACCGCAAAAATACAACTATTTTTCTTTTTAGTAAGGAGACCTGACAGAATCTGGGACACAGTTATATATGGTTGTAATCTGATGAAGTTAAAAGGGGTTAGTTAAGAAATACTGCAGAGTGTGGTGAAAGTGAAAAACCGTAAATTTTTAAACAAAGAGAAAGTTAGAATTAAATGTAAGGAAGAACAGAGGGATAGTAGTTTGGTCAAAAGTTCTAGAGAAAGAGTGGAATATGTGAGAAAGGTGTTAGAGAAAGGATAAGCCTTGATATTAAGGATGAAAGTATTACGTTTCGTGTGACTTTCTTGGCCTCTGTT
>NC_061105.1:18490016-18505016 GCF_015104395.2 Macrobrachium nipponense | reverse complement strand
TGTTTATGTATTGAAGCTTAACTTCTGCTTCTGTCATTTGGGCTATACAAGCATAGGCGTGTTCTCTATCTGCTATCGGTTTATATATTTATCCATATTTTCACAGTCTGAAAATGATAAAACAGAGAAAAAGTCCATGTCAACTTTAATTTTACTTTAAAATTTAAAAACAATGACTGAATCACCGCTGGAAAAGAAAAAGCGAAAACACCAGGAAACCGCGAATCCGTCAGCGCCAGCAAGCCATTTCTCGCTGCTGTACTTACGGGAGGGATCGTCGACGCAGACGTTGTTGTCCCTGTCGAAGACCTTTCCGCCTTCCTCGCCGCACAGGAAGAACGCGGAGACGTAGATCCCGTCGACGTAGCATCCGTCGCAAAGCGCCCTTTCGCTCTCGCCGGGGAAACAAGGCCTATGGACAGCACAATTCTCGGGCTGGAAGGAACAGGAGAAGTTTTTGGTGACCGAAGGACTTGTTATCGTCTGAACGGTCGTTTCCAGAGTGGTAGGGGGAGTCGTGGTGCCTTTGGTCGTTGCTGGAGAGGTGGTTTTTGGAGTTGTGACAGGAGGTTGTGCTGGGGTAGGCCTAGGGGAGGCTAGGCCTCCACCACCAGTGCCGCAGGGCGGCCCCGTGGCGAAGGGGAAGACGCATTGGTCTAGCTCGTCTGAGAAGACCGTTCCAGGCTCGCACTCGAAGTGGTAGGTCCAGTAGAAGCCGACATTCATGCGGTCGACGCATCTGATGAATAAAATAAAGAAGGGATATAATGATCATTAACTTCATAATATTCTTTGGAAGCTTGAATTTCAAGTCAATGGCCCTTTTGGTGTTCTTGTTCCATATAAATAGGGTTCATCTTTTGATTAATATATCGATAATAATATTGTACTCAGTAATAAAAATAGAATTAACTGATAAACTAACAAAGGCAATGACTTATGTATGGCATTCATATTTTTATCAATAAATATTCAATGTTTATCTTGGTATGGAATACCGAATTCAATATGTATACATATATGTACATATACATACATACATACTATAATATACATATATATATATATATATATATATATATATAATATATATATATTATATATATATACTGTACATACTACATACATACCGACCTAAACTAGACTGACCAAAGCGTCTCAAAACCGTTTTCGTTCCTCACACACACACACAAAACAATATATATATATATATATATATAATATATATATATATATATATATATATATTATATATATATATAAATAATCTCAAATATAAATAATCTGACAATTGAAACCCTTAAACATGCGACTAAAACTAAGCTTCAGAAACACTAAAACCCACAGGAACTCCATCAAGGACCTTTCAAAGACCTGTCTCCCGGTCCTAAAGGAATCGAGACCAGTCGTATAAAACTCCGCAGGACGTCGTAAAGGACTCTCGCGGGACTAAAAGGCGACAGATTTGAAAGTCCTCGCGAGTATTTGAAAGTCCTTGGATTTGAAGTCCGCTACGCTCATAAATCCTTAAACGGGGGTTTGATATCTTGAGGTTTTGGATGGGGGACATGTTTAACATTAGATTTCTCTGACTACAAATGAGAGAGATGAGGGGGGGTGGCGGGGGGGAGGTTAGGTGGGAGGGGCTGCAACACGTCTTAAGTTTATGAATGCGACAGGCCGGGTGGTAATAAACCTTTGAGGGAGGGAAGAATGTGTTTGAGAGAGAGAGTTACAAGGATTGGGATGTCTCAAAGACTTGTTAGTCCGGTCCGAGAGAGAGAGAGAAAAGAAATAAGGAACGGTGCGACACGAGTTCATTTTTGGAACATGAGAGACAAGGGTAATAAACTGTTGAAAGAAGGAAAAGCGAGAGAGAGAGAGAGAGAGCACAACGAAGGCTGAAAAAAAAGAAATTATATCGTTAGACAAAGAAAGAAAGAAAATCATAGAAAAGAGAAAGAAAGAGCAACGAAAGCTGAAAAAAAAAGAGATCATATCGTTAGACAAAGAAAGAGAGAAAATAATTTAAAAAAAAGGGGGGGGAAAAAAAGGGGGGGGGAGGAAATGAGCAAGGCACACCAAGAGAAATAGATAGGAAACTATCCAATCAGGAAACGAACAATCCCTTAAAGATCTTATCTCTCTCTCTCTCTCTCTCTCTCTCTCTCTCTCTCTCTCTCTCTCTCTCTTCATTTACGATCCCATCAAACGTACCTGTAGTACCAGGAACAGTTCCTGGGGTGTGGAAACACTCCTTCCTTATCGCAAGTGACCTTTGGCGTCACAATGACGTCGGGATACCTGGGATCTGCAAAGAGGATATGGGTCAGTTGCATTTCGGAAGCGGAAGTGAAAGTCCGTAGGACTTCGTCTGTTAAGGAGGTGTGAAGAGGCAGTAGAAGGAGAAGGAAGAGAGAGAGAAAGGGGACAGGGGACTTTTTTAACAGGAATCTCTCTCTCTCTCTCTCTCTCTCTCTCTCTTCTCTCTCTCTCTCTCCACAAAACACACCCATTCGACTCTGGAGAGGGGAGTAAGATTTTTATTTTGGTTAATTTTGTATGGCCTTCATTCGCTTATTAAGCCTTCGTCTCTCTCTCTCTCTCTCTCTCTCTCTCTCTCTCTCTCTCTCTCTCTCTCTCTCTCTCTCTCTCCATTTGGGAGGGTTCAATCTCATACCTCCAAAAACGCCTATCATTATAGCCCACGACTTGTGCTAGATATCCATCGACACGCACACGCAACACACACCACACACACACACACATACAAGTTCACCCAATCCCATCCTAAACAATGACATATATGCAAAGGGGAGTTTTAACTAAACGTCCCATAGATCTTAAAGGACTGTCGTAACCAGACCTTTGTCGAAAATGCTATTCGAGGTCAATAAACAAAGGGATTGTCGTTCAGGTGTTTCCCATACTATAGCGCTATTCGAACCCACGAAAGAGTTGGGTTAGCAGCTCAGGTTAAAATGAATTCATATTGTCGTGGATTAACAGCTTAGTTTTGATATACTTAAAGTAATTTAATATAGTTTAAGACACTAGATAATAATTATCAAGTGATAGTCATAAGTAATTTTAAGTTTATTTTATTATTGATTATTATTATTATTATTATTATTATTATTGAATTATTATTAGTTATTATTATTATTATTATTATTATTATTATTATTATTATTATTTATTCGAATGGAGCATCAAAATAACGGATTTAAGTAAATAAACTGAATTTATATATATATATATTATACACATATACATATATATATATATATTATATATAGTATATATATATATATATATATATAGGTATATATATATATATATATATGATATATTATATATATAGTATATATATATATATTATATATACATATAAATATAGATATATATATATATATATCTATATATAGCTATATGTGTATAGATTATATATATACACATTTAATAAATAATATCTCTACGTATATATATCCCAATATATACATATAAATATATTTATTTATTTATAATATATATAGTATATATATGGGTGTGTATTTATAAAGACATAACAACATATACAAAAAATCATAAAGAAATACAAAAACAATAAAAACTAAGAAAAAACTTTTCTTAAATTTATGGTGATTAGCATTTCCAATACTGCAGAGCTTTTGCGCTGACGCCAAGAAATTCTGTGATTGATTGACGATTATCTGGCGTTAAGGACACGAACGACGTCGGGCGACGTAAAAGGAACGAACGGCAAGACGAATGCGTCAGTCACCGACCTCACTGACCCTGACAGTTGTAACGCCAGATAATTAATCGTAAATCAATGGGCGATGCTTCGAAGGAATGGCGAGTCTTACTGGCTGACTCGTGGAGGAGATAATTCGAAGTCAAAGATTTTGATCTTTTTGAATTTTTTATTTTTATTTTATTCTTCTTATGAAATAATTTCATTTTTTATGTGAGATGAATTTCTTTTCTTTTAAAGATTTTTTTAAACTCATTTGAGTTACATTCTTTTGTTTTTTATATATATATTTTGGTCATCGGATATATGAGATGAATTTCTTGTCTTTTGAATTTTTTTTTTTTATTCTTTTGAGTTACATTGGTCATCAGATAAGTGAGATTAATTATTTCATTCTTTTGAGTTATTTTCTTTAATTTTTATATATATTTTGGTCATCAAATATGAGATTAATTTTTTTATCTTTAAAAATGTTTTTAAAATTAGTTCCTCTCTTGAGTTGATTTCTTTCGTTTATTAGTCATATTTTGATTATCAAATGTTTGAAAATTAAGTAATCCTTTTTTCTCTTATCTTTTTAGGCAGAATGTAAATTTTTCTGTGACTAATTGCTGAATGTGGCAGTGAATGTCGTCTTGTTGCTATCTAGAGCCCATCCCTTTCTATGAAAATGGGGAGATATTTGTAGAATATATATATATATATATATATATATATATATATATATATATATATATATATATATATATATATATATATATATATATATGACTGGTAAAAATGCTCTGTTACAACAGAATTCCATCTAAGAAAAGGAGACCCATAAAAACACCAAAATATAGAGAGAAAAAAATACTATATTTCAGAGACTGCTGTCTCTCTCTTCAGGTAGATGAATGAGAAAAGTTTACAGAAAAGGTGGTATTTATACCAAGAGGTCCATCCACAGGTAAGCCAATTTAGTTCATCCCCACTGATAATCTTCCTTTAATCTTCTCAAGCGGTTGGTTGAATGAAAATCTTGTCGACCACATCTGAATCCCATGCTCCATTTGAGATGTTCATTACCTGCCTCTCTTTTATTAAGGCCGATTCCATCATTTGACTCTTGTACGGCAGTTCACTGCTGATATAAATTATATGTCACGTTTAATTTATAGCAGCAACTGCCAGTACAAGAGTCAAATGATGGAATCGGCCTTAATGAAAAGAGAGGCAGGTAATGAACATCTCAAAAGGAGCATGGGATTCAGATGTGGTCGACAAGATTTTCATTCAACCAAGCTTAAGAAGATTAAAGGAAGATTATCAGTGTGGGTGACCTAAATTGGGCTTACCTGTGGATGGACCTCTTGTATAAATACCACCTTTTCTGTAAACTTTTTCTCATTCATCTACCTGAAGAGAGAGACAGCAGTCTCTGAAATATAGTATTTTTCTCTCTCTATAATTTTGGTGTTTTTAGGGCTCCTTTTATTAGATATATAGATATATATTATATACCCATATACATTTATATATATATATATATATATATATATATATATGTATATATGTATATATATATATATATGTGTGTGTGTGTGTGTGTGTGTGTGTGTGTGTGTGTTGAGACAGAGAGAAATATTTCGTACCAGCAAAAAAATACTTGATCCTGACATCAATATTTCCTTTACTTGTCGCTTCTAAATTATGTAAATATATGCACACCCCTGAACCACGCATACGATAAGCATTTTTATTAAATAAAACAGAAAACTTTCCCAGAAACATTTAAACCAGTAAAATCAAAAAACCAGAAAATCTAAAACACCCAGGAATACACCAGGTGACCTCAAATAAACTTGTTTTACCGTAACTTGAAAACAACAGAACATTGCTCATCTGCCAATCTCCCTTAACAGTACAACTCGTGTCAACATGCGATAGATAATCATATTTTTTCTCCTACACACCTTCGGGCGTGGCAGAATGCTGTCGGAACTCTTTTAAAAGATGAGTCTTTTATCTGCTTTATTTCTTTATTTATTTGTCCGTTCTCTCATGCTGTTGTATGTCTACCTTATCTACTTTTTATTATCAACTCTTTGGTTTGTCTCTTTCGCGATCTAGAGAGAACTTGACACTTGTGGGTGGTATTGCCTCCCGAGGAATTTTCGTCAAATGGACTTTATCTTGTTTTGCATATAAATTCCTAGTGCTTTCTGTTTGTCGTCAGGTTCTTGGGTATGTCATAAGCATCATCCAAAGTTATTTATTCTCTGTTTTTTTTATTTGTTAACGCAAATTAATTTCTTAAATATTTTTTCTTTAATAATAATCTAGAATTACTTCAGCTATCAGTTATAGTTTGTTTGCCTCTAATTACTTTTATATTCTGTCTGTTCTCTGTGTTCTTTATGTTCTTTATACTTTGTGCCGTGCATTTATGAATGAATTATCCACAATAATAACTGTTTCTCGAATTATTTGTCCTTTTGATAATTTAACTTTGAAAATTACTCTTGAAACTATTAATATATCATTATATTTACGCGTTAGCAGTACTGTTTAACTAATACAAAACTTATATATTTATTTACATATTTTGATAGGCGGCAATATTGAGGAGCGCTGCATTATTTGTCAGAGGGCAGACGAGTTGGTGAGAAGTAGGAATGTGGGAAGAAAGGTGGCTGTGTTAATTTCTTTAATATTATCTTTATCAAAAAATATTTTCATTTAATATTTACTTAATGCATTTGAGCCTACACTAATTCAGCACTTAAGGATAAAACAGTATTGATATGCCCACCCCATACTCTCTCTCTCTCTCTCTCTCTCTCTCTCTCTCTCTCTCTCTCTCTCTATATATATATATATATATATATATATATATATCATATATATATATATATATATACATATATATATTGTCTTTTATCAATTTTTCATCTAGATTGATTTGAATTTAATACTTAAGCCTACACCTATCCAGTACTTCAGGATAAGTATTGATATGCCCACCCCAATCTCTCTCTCTCTCTTCTCTCTCTCTCATCTCTCTCTCCTCTCTCTCTCTCTCTCTCTCTCAGGTCAGTTGTGACGACTAACGACCTCAACTGACCCATTCCAAAAATTGCCGATTGACCTGCTTTCACCTTTTAACAAAGGTAGGTCCTTCGTGCTTTGTTTCGACGTTCTCTCTCTCTCTCTCTCTCTCTCTCTCTCTCTCTCTCTCTCTCTCTCTCTCTCTCTCTGTTTGCATCTATATATATATATATATATATATATATATATATATATATATATATATATATATATATATATTTATAATATATGTATATATATGTATATAATGTATATATATATAAATATATATATATATATGATATATATATATATATATATATGTATATATATATATATGTATATATATATGTATGTATGTATACAGAGAGAGAGAGAGAGAGAGAGATTTAAAACTTACCTTTAGGTCCAGGAATAGGCTGCTTGGCAATTAGGAATCATCAATACCATCAATAGCGTCGCAAACCCGACGGTCATCAAACTCGTCCTTAGCATCCTGAACGATGAGTCGATGACACCTGAAATAATACAATAATAATAATAAATTTCAAAACCAAAATGGAATAGTTTACCACTGAGAACAAAAAATAGTGCAGGATTGTGGCGCCAGAATATGAAAATCATTGAATAACGATGATCATCATCAATATCACAATAATAATAATTATAATAAAGTGTCAAATCGAAATATAAATCTCATAGAAATACAAAATTAAATCCTGGACAAATAATAATAATAATAATAATAATAATAATAATAAAAAATAATAATAATAATAATAATCTCTCCCATATGTAGGAAGTGCAATACGAAAAAATGAAACCATAAACCACATAGCAAGTGAATGCCCGGCACTTGCACAGAACCAGTACAAAAAGAGGCATGATTCAGTGGCAAAATCCCTCCACTGGAGCCGTGCAAGAAACATCAGCTACCTTGCAGTAATAAGTGGTACGAGCACCAACCTGAGGGAGTGATAGAAAACGATCAGGCAAAGATCCTCTGGACTATGGTATCAGAACGGATAGGGTGATACGTGCAAACAGACCAGACGTGACGTTGATTGACAAAGTCAAGAAGAAAGTATCACTCATTGATGTCGCAATACCATGGGACACCAGAGTTGAAGAGAAAGAGAGGGAAAAAATGGATAAATATCAAGATCTGAAAATAGAAATAAGAAGGATATGGGATATGCTAGTGGAAATCGTACCCATAATCATACGAGCACTAGGCACGATCCCACGACGATCCCTGAAAAGGAATCTGGAAAAAAACTAGAGGCTGAAGTAGCTCCAGACCTCATGCAGAAGAGTGTGATGCTAGAAACGGCGCACATAGTAAGAAAAGTGATGGAATCCTAAGGAGGCAGATGCAACCCGGAACCCCACAACCTATAAATACCACAGGTCCCCAATTGAGAATTGGAGAATGTGATAGAGCAAAAAAAAAAAAAAATAAATAATAATAATTCGTTGTCGTGTGACATTTCCCTTTCCAGTTCTTCTTTCTTTCTGTTGGGAGAGCCAGTTCTTTTTCTTTATGTGTTCTTACTTGATCTGCCAGCCTACGTTCTGTTTGGGGGGTGTTATTCTCTCATTCCAGATGTTGACCAAACAAGTTCTTCTATATCCTCTCTCTGTCGGGTTGCTTCTGATGTAGCATCTCATATTTCCTTATTTTCTTCTCTTGTCCATTTCTTCCTTTGGTTTGCTTCTGTAGCTCTAATCTCAGGCTGTTTGGTTTACTGTCGTTGTGGTGGTCAGTTGCTGGATGACGACCTCCAAATACCTGACCGTCTTTCCCTTTCTTCAATTGGCTGAATACCTGGCTACTGGACGAAGCTCCTCTGTTGCCAGAGGTTCCATTTACGTCGTTGTCGTTTATATTCCTTCATTTCTTTCCATCATTGCTGAGTTTTGCTATTTAAACCCATAGCTGACCTACCCCATCAGGGATAGGTACTCATTTACAACTGAAGTAGAACTGGAGGAAATTATGGTAAAGATCCTCCCCCAAGGAATCAACGCCGAGGAGAGCGGTCACCCATCCAACAACTGACCAGCCCCAATGTTGCTTAACCTGTCGATTGACTTTGACCTAACCCACTCTGCCACGGCGCCACATTAACCATCTGATGTTCATGGACGACATCAAAGCTGTATGGTAAGAGCATCAAGGAAATAGATACCCTAATTCAGCTGTAAGGACTGTATCTGGGGACATCAGGATGGAGTTTGGAATAGAAAAATGCGCCTTAAGTCAACATACAAAAGGGCAAAAAAAGTAACGAGAACTGAAGTTATAAAGCTACCAGATGGGCAGCAACATCAAACACATAGATGAGACTGGATACAAATACCTGGGAATAATGGAAGGAGGGGATATAAAACACCAAGAGATGAAGGACACGATCAGGAAAGAATATATGCAGAGACTCAAGGCGATACTCAAGTCAAAACTCAACGCCGCGGAAATATGATAAAAGCCATAAACACATGGGCGAGTGCCAGTGATTCTGATACAGCGCAGGAATAGTGGAAATGGACGAAGGCAGAACTCTGCAGCATAGATCAGAAAACCAGGAAACATGACAATACACAAAGCACACCTACACCCCAAGAGCATACGGACAGACTATACATAACACGAAAGGAAGGAGGAAGAGGACTACTAAGCATAGAGAACTGCGTCAACATCGAGAACAGAGCACTGGGGCAATAATCTGAAAACCAGTGAAGACGAGTGGCTAAAGAGTGAGTGCATGAAGAAGGACTAATAAAAGTAGACGAAGACCCAGAAATATTACAGAGACAGGAGAATGACAAACAGAACAGAGGACTGCACAACAAACCCAATGCACGGACAATACATGAGACAGACTAAAGAAACTAGCCAGCGATGACACGTGGCAATGGCTACAGGGGGGAGAGCTAAAGAAGGAAACGGAAGGAATGATAACAGCGGCACAAGATCAGGCCCTAAGAACCAGATATGTTCAAAGAACGATAGACGGAAATAACATAAACTCTCCATATGTAGGAAGTGCAATACGAAAAATGAAACCAAAAATAAACACATAGCAAGCGAATGTCCGGCACTTGCACAGAACCAGTACAAAAAAAAAATGGGCATGATTCAGTGGCAAAAGCCCTCCACTGGAGCATGTACAAGAAACATCAGCTACCTTGCAGTAATAAGTGGTACGAACACCAACCTGAAGGAGTGATAGAAAACGATCAGGCAAAGATCCTCCGGGACTATGGTATCAGAACAGATAGGGTGATAGGTGCAAATAGACCAGGCGTGAACGTTGATAGACAAAATCAAGAAGAAAGTATCACTCATTGATGTCGCAATAACATGGGACACCAGAGTTGAAGAGAAAGAGAGAGAAAAAATCGATAAGTATCAAGATCTGAAAATAGAAATAAGAAGGATATATGGGATTTGCCAGTGGAAATTGTACTCCCATAATCATAGGAGCACTAGGCACGATCCTAAGATCCCTGAAAGGAATTTGGAAAAACTAGAGGCTGAAGTAGCTCCAGGACTCATGCAGAAGAGTGTGATCCTAGAAACGGCGCACGTAGTAAGAAAGTGATGGACTCCTAAGGAGGCAGGATGCAACCCGGAACCCCACACTATAAATACCACCCAGTCGAATTGGAGGACTGTGATAACCCCCCCCGCCCCCCCCCCCCCCCCCACAATAATAATAATAATAATAATAATAATAATGGATTGATCAACGATTTTATAGCGGAGATCACATCTACAATCCGTTGAAGTCTCCTGGTAATATAATAATAATAATAATAATAATAATAATAATAATAATACAGGAACAAATAACTTGACGTATGCAGGAGCAAGATTAGTAGCAGAACTGATGGGAATTCGAACACCAACCACACCAGCACAACCAACCCAACAGAAACCAAAACAGCAACTCCTTGGAAAAGGCGACTGGAAAAAAAGCAAATCATGGTGATGAGATCTGACTTGAGTAAACTGAAAGAGATGGCAGAAAAAGGCTAAGAAGCAAGAAAACAAGGGAGGAAAACTCAACGAGAAATACAAAGTACAAGAGAGGGGATTAAACAACACAATAGAAGATGTAAAACAGAGGCTTTAAGGCCAAAGCACATAAGATCCAACGATACATGAACAGGAAATAAGGGAATAGGGATACCAACAGAAACAAACTATTCGGAACCAACCAGAAAAAGACTATACAGCCAACTAAGAGGGGAAGACAACCACCCAGAAATTCCTGAAGCCGAACCAAGTAAGAGACTCTGGGAAAAAACATATGGAGCAATCCGGTATCACACAACAAACATGCAACATGGCTCCAGGAAGTCAAGGAAGAAGAAACAAGGGAGAATAAAACAAGATTCACAGACATCACGACAGACACAGTCAGACACCAACTAAAGAAAATGCCAAACTGGAAAAGCCCCAGGTCCCGATTGAAGTCCATGGATACTGGCTCAAAAACTTCAAGGCCCTACAACCACGAATAGCAGACAACTCCAGCATTGTATCTCAAATCACCAAGCACACCCAAATGGATGACCACAGGAAGAACATCCTTAGTACAAAAAGACAAGAGTAAGGGAATATAGCCAGTAACTACAGGCCTATCAACTGCCTACCAATAATGTGGAAGTTACTAACAGGTATCCATCAGTGAAAGGCTATACAACTACCTAGAGGAAACAAACACCATCCCCCACAACAGAAAGGCTGCAGAAGGAAGTGTAGGGGCACCAAAAGACCAGCTCCTGATAGACAAAAATGGTAATGAAGAACAGTAGGAGAAGGAAAACCAACCTAAGGCATGGCATGGATAGACTATAAGAAAGCCTTCGACATGATACTACACACATGGCTAATAGAATGCCTGAAAATATATGGGGCAGAGGAAAATACCATCAGCTTCCTCAAAAATACAATGCGCAACTGGAATACAATCCTTACAAGCTCTGGAATAAGACTAGCAGAGGTTAATATCAGGAGAGGGATCTTCCAGGGCGACTCCACTGTCCCCACTACTCTTCGTAGTAGCCATGATTCCCATGACAAAAGTACTACAGAAGATGGATGTCGGGTACCAACTCAAGAAAAGAAGGCAACAGATCAACCATCTGATGTTCATGGACGACATCAAGCTGTATGGTAAGAGCATCAAGGAAATAGATACCCTAATCCAGACTATAAGGATTGTATCTGAGGACATCAGGATGGAGTTTGGAATAGAAAAATGCGCCTTAGTCAACATACAAAAAGGCAAAGTATCGAGAACTGAAGGGATAAAGCTACCAGATGGGAACAACATCAAACACATAGATGAGACAGGATACAAATACCTGGGAATAATGGAAGGAGGAGATATAAAACACCAAGAGATGAAGGACACGATCAAGAAAGAATATATGCAGAGACTCAAGGCGATACTCAAGTCAAAACTCAACGCCGGAAATATTGATAAAAGCCATAAACACATTGGGCAGTGCCAGTAATCAGATACAGCGCAGGAATAGTGGAATGGACGAAGGCAGAACTCCGCAGCATAGATCAGAAAACAGGAAACATATGACAATACACAAAGCACTACACCCAAGAGCAAATACGGACAGACTATACATAACAACGAAAGGAAGGAGGGAGAGGACTATAAGTATAGAGGACTGCGTCAACATCGAAAACAGAGCACTGGGGCAATATCTGAAAACCAGTGAAGACGAGTGGCTAAAGAGTGCATGGGAAGAAGGACTAATAAAAGCAGACGAAGACCCAGAAATATACAGAGACAGGAGAAATACAGAAAGAACAGAGGACTGGCACAACAAACCAACTGCATGGACAATACATGAGACAGACTAAAAGAACTAGCCAGCGATGACAATTGGCAATGGCTACAGAGGGGAGAGCTAAAGAAGGAAACTGAAGGAATGATAACAGCGGCACAAGATCAGGCCCTAAGAACCAGATATGTTCAAAGTACGATAGACGGAAATAACATCTCCTCCCATATAGTAGGAAGTGCAATACGAAAAGTGAAACCATAAACCACATAGCAAGTGAATGCCCGGCACTTGCACAGAACCAGTACAAAAAAGAGGCATGATTCAGTAGCAAAAGCCCTCCACTGGAGCCTGTGCAAGAAACATCAGCTACCTTGCAGTAATAAGTGTACGAGCACCAACCTGAAGGAGTGATAGAAAACGATCAGGCAAAGATCCTCTGGGACTATGGTATCAGAACGGATAGGTGATACGTGCAAACAGACCAGACGTGACGTTGATTGACAAGGTCAAGAAGAAAGTATCACTCATTGATGTCGCAATACATGGGACACCAGAGTTGAAGAGAAAGAGAGGGAAAAAATTGGATAAGTATCAAGATCTGAAAATAGAAATAAGAAGGATATGGGATATGCCAGTGGAAATCGTACCCATAATCATAGGAGCCATAGGCACGATCCCAAAATCCCTGAAAAGGAATCTAGAAAACTAGAGGCCTGAAGTAGCTCCAGGACTCATGCAGAGAAGAGTGTGATCCTAGAAACGGCACACATAGTAAGAAGAGTGATGGACTCCTAAGGAGGCAGGATCAACCCGGAACGGAACCCCACACTATAAATACCACCCAGTCGAATTGGAGGACTGTGATAAAGCAAAAAAAAAAAAAAAAAAAAAAAAAAAAAAAATAATAATAATAATAATAATAATAATAATAGAATATTTTATCAACGATTTTATAGCGGAGATCACCGTCTATAATTCCGTTGTCATCTCCGAGTGTAAATTAAAGTAATAATAATAATAATAATAATAATAATAATAATAATAATAATAATAATAATAATAATAATAAAATATTGTATCAACGATTTTTGTAGCAGAGATCACCATCTACAATCCCGTTGTAGTCTCCGGGTATATTATTGACAATAATAATACTAATAATAATAATAATAATAATAATAATAATAATAATAATGATAATAATAATAATAATATTTCGGAAGGAGACCCTCTCGTAGACATGTTTTGTTAAAAATAACTGCTGCTTCAGCACTATTAATCTTATAAAGAGTCTTCTCTATCTTTCTGATGACGGCTTTCTCGTGTTGCTTAGACTGGCGAGCCAACGCACCAAAGGGCAATGGTCAAATTCGGTTGAGTCATTTGATTTATTATTGCTTATACAATTCTCTCTCTCTCTCTTCTCTCTCTCTCTCTCTCTCTAACGCGACGTTTCCTCCTGATCGACAGGACATTATCAAGCGATAACTGATTCAGTCCCTCAGCAGTTATCGCTTGATATGTCCTGTCGATCAGGAGGAAACGTCGCGTTAGAGAGAGAGAGAGAGAGAGAGAGAGAGAGAGAATTGTATAAGCAATAATAAATCAAATGACTCAACCGAATTTGACCATGCCCTTTGGTGCGTTGCTCGCCAGTCTAAGCAACAACGAGAAAAGCCGTCATCAGAAAGATAGAGAAGAATCTTTATAAGATTAATAGTGCTGAAGCAGCAGTTATTTTTTTTTTTAACAAAATAATAATAATAATAATAATAATAATAATAATAACATCTCTCCCATATGTAGGAGTTGCAATACGAAAAATGAAACCATAAACCACATAGCAATCGTGGAATGCCCGGCACTTGCACAGAACCAGTACAAAAAGAGGCATGATTCAGTGGCAAAAGCCCTCCACTGGAGCCTGTGCAAGAAACATCAGCTACCTTGCAGTAATAAGTGGTACGAGCACCAACCTGAAGGAGTGATAGAAAACGATCAGGCAAAGATCCTCGGGACTATGGTATCAGAACGGATAGGGTGATACGTGCAAACAGACCAGACGTGACGTTGATTGACAAAGTCAAGAAGAAAGTATCACTCATTGATGTCGCAATACCATGGGACACCAGAGTTGAAGAGAAAGAGGGGAAAAAATGGATAAGTATCAAGATCTGAAAATAGAAATAAGAAGGATATGGGATATGCCAGTGGAAATCGTGCCATAATCATAGGAGCACTAGGCACGATCCCAAGATCCTTGAAAAGGAATCTAGAAAAAACTAGAGGCTGAAGTAGCTCCAGGACTCATGCAGAAGTGTGAGATCCTAGAAACGGCACACATAGTAAGAAAAGTG
>NC_061105.1:18475016-18485016 GCF_015104395.2 Macrobrachium nipponense | reverse complement strand
GTTTTAACCGATTTTCTAATTCTTTATCATTTCCTTTCATATTTCTATTTTATTTATTTTTTTTTTTGGTGGGGGGGAATTTCTTCTTGAAAAATCTTCATAACACCATCTAAGTCCAAAAAAAAATTCATTTATTTTTAATTTCCTTTATCATAATTTCAATTTCCAAACCAATATTTTGTATAGAAAACTATCACATCATCAGATTCCTAAAAAAAAAAAAAAAAAATGGAATTTTAATCTTCTTCATTGATCTCCGAAAAAAAAACACGTTACATTTCTCATAACAAATCAGGAAGGTCCAAAATCATCATTATTCCATACATGTTTTCGATCTTATTGTCACAAACGGAACAACTGTCACTAAAGGAATCCGCTATTCACACCTCAAGTTTTATTGCCCTGTTAATAGACTGACTCTCTCTCTCTCTCTCTCTCTCTCTCTCTCTCTCTCTCTCTCTCTCTCTCTCTCTCTCTCTCTCGTCGGCATTTATTGCTTTGACCTATTGACCAAGACTTCATAGGTCAGCCACGACGAAGTTAGGTCACAATGGAAACTTGCGGAAACAGCCGTTAACAGATTCCTACGTTTTGAGAATTCTGTGTGACCCAGAATGCTTATCTCTCCTCTCCCTCTTTATCTCTCTCGTCTTCTCTTCTCTCTCTCTCTTCTTCTCTCTTCTCTCTCTCTCTTCTTTCTTCTTTCTTTCTTCTTCTTCTCTCATATCAAGCGTAAAATTTGCCTATCTCTGAAGCTTTTTTAACCAAGAGATCACTCACGCTTGAAACTTTGATAATACTCTCTCTCTCTCTCTCTCTCTCTCTCTCTCTCTCTCTCTCTCTCTCTATTCCCAACACCACCAGCCCACACGTATGACAAAGTCGAGTCCAAAACGCCTCAAAACGAGACACAGTTCCCGACTCTTATCAGGCCTCGTCATCCCGCAAGGTAAGCATCCCATTGATGCTGGAGTGATAGTTTAAATGCCGTAATGTGGATTTAACAGCACAGGAATTATACATACATACATATATATATATATATATATATATATATATAGATATATATATATATATATAATACTATATATATAATATTATATAGATGTATATAACTACTTGCTGAGGGTGGGAATCAGTCCACCGAAATTATAGCCCTTAGCTTTAAACCAGTGTTTTTTAATGGGCCTTTTATATTTGAGACGTATCCTGTTTTAACAGATTTACACACACACACACACACACACACACACACATATATATATATATATATATATATATATATATATATATATATATATATATAGTACATATAAGTACTAAGTATGTATGTATATAAAGCCGGTGTAAATATAGTTAATTTTCCTAGGATAATGATGAACACATTTCAATTTCCAACAGTATTCCATCTTATTAATTTTTTTCAGTTCTATGTTTTTTTAACTGGCGTTAAATATCGTCATTCCATAGCACAGACACGTATCGTGATTGGCGGGCGCTCGTCTGACGCACATTCTCAGCGCCCACCATTGATCACAACAATATCACAAAAGGCTCGAGAACATTCTAGCAATCTCTCCTGTCGTGGACTCGTCACTCTAATCAGTTGACTTCTCTGTTTAATCTGCCTGGACTTCCTTGGACTTCAAGAAGGACTTCTTCCACATTCTCTTGACATCAGAGAGGGGTTGTCGCTCTAGGTAACAGATGAGCGACGTTTCGCAATTCGTTATTCGTTTGTTTGGTCCGTGTCGGAGTTTGCGATTTCAGAGCGTGTAGAGAATCAACGAAAGTTTCAGCCATATAGATGAACTCGTCATTTCTGCCTTTTTATATCGATTTTCTCGTGGAGATGAGGCTGCTAGAACTACGCCCCTCTTGACCCTACAAACAACCAATATGTTTGGGGGCCTCAATGCGCAGCAGTCGATGAGCTAGTGCGTGAATTATTTAGGTAAAATAATACCAATATGATCCACTGATAGAACGAATATAAAGAATATATGGGAGGGAGTACTTTGTTTAAATAAACGTCCTCTATGATCTTATACTCGAAAGCAAGAGATTCTTTTATTCATACAAGAGATTTGAATAATTCAGAACCAATAGATTTATTCTGAAGCCATCTGTTGTCCCTTCAAAATAAAACATTGTTTTGCGCGTTGTCATCAAGGGAACGAAAATGGCCAATAATTTATTGGTGATTCGATAGATTCTTCTCTTATCAACCGAACAGGGAATACGATTCTTTTGCTTGTTGTTTCCTGGGGGGAAAAAATTATCAAAAGGAATGTTTGCTGGCTTATCGGATATTCCTTTTACTGAAAGAACGACGAAGGCAAAGATATGAAAAGAAGAAAAGTAGGAGACAAAAAAAAAAAAAAAACACGATTTTTGTTTTCTTTTTGCGTGTAGCTTCTTTGTGGAGGGGAGGGGCCGGGGGGGATAACGAAAGAATATTTCCTGGTTTGTCGAATATTCCCTTTACCGAACGAACGACGAAGGCAAAGGTATGAAAAGAAGAAAAATAAGAAACAAAAAACACGATTTCCCCCCCCCCCCCCCCCCCCCCCCCCCCCGTGTAGTTTCCTATGGAAAAATAAATTGACGAAAGAATGTTACCTGGTTTATCGATTATCCCCTTTTTCGAACGAACGAGGAAAGCAAACATGTGGAAACCCACTCATACACACACACACGCGCCCGCTCGGACAAACGAGCGAGTTTATAAATTTTCTTAACGCGGTATTTTTGGTCGATGACATGCGAATCGTCTATAATAGGAGCCTCAGGTGTGTGCGATACGTCAGGTGTAAACTCCGCCCACGGTCAGGTCAAATAAGGAATAAGGATTTCTAACGGGCTCTTGTTGACAAGGCACGTCAAGACTTTGTGTGTGTGAGCGAGTCTGTGATTCAGCAAGTCTTGATATATTTGTGAAGTGTCTGAGTATCGTTTTTTTATTATTTAATATTAATATTTCGAGTTTAGTATTCTTGAATATTTAGAACTATTAAGTTCAAGAATTTGTTTCGTGGATTCAGTGTCTGTATAAAATCATCTTTGGACCAGGTCACCTATTTTTCTTTTTTTCTTATTGTTTATATTAATATTTGGAGTTTCGTATTCATAAATATTTAGCATAATCCAAGAATTTTTTCGTGGATTCAACGTAGCTGAATAAATTCATCTTTGTGTCAGGTCACTTTTTTTATATTTATTAATCTTTTTATTAATATTAATATTTGGAGATTCGTATTTATAAGTCTTTAGATTTATACAAAATTCAAAAATTCTTTTCGTGAAATTATATCTGAATAAGAAAAAGCCATTTTTGGGTCAGGTCGCCGTTTTATTTACTGTTTTGTCTTTTTATCCAGAGGGCGGCGAAGTATGATATATATTTCAACAATGCTAGGAACTTCCTGGACTCTCTCTCTCTCTCTCTCTCTCTCTCTCTCTCTCTCTCTCTCTCTCTCTCTCTCTCTCTCTCTCTCTCTCCAAGCATTAAAATACTTGGACTTGGTTCCAGAGTGCCGGGCAAAAAATAACTATTGTGTTCAGTTCATCAAAACAATGTTTGCAATTTTACGAGTATAAGTTTAGAATTTCAATGGTTTGTGCCCACGAATTTTAATTTGAAGACGTCACATTTTTATGTTTATATCGCAGTAAAAATGTACATATTTTTTCGCAATAAATAAATAAATTTTATGAATGGAAACTGTAGAAAGAATGTGCGTGTAAATGTACACACACACGCATATATATATATATATATATATATATATATATATATATATATATATATTATATATATATATATATATCTGTACCGTAAAGTTGAAAAAAAAAAAAAAGGCCCCTAAGCATCTTCCAGGTAAAAAAGTAGTCGAAATGGTTTAACTATGCGAAAGATTCCACGCCCCGTTATCACAGAAAAGAAGAAGAAGAAGATGAAAACTCTTCCCATGTCAACAATCGTAACTGGTTAGTAAGAACTACAGTCGACGTGGAAGCTGCTCTGTTTCGAGATGACGGGAAAGTCAGGACCTCCCTAACGTGTCTCCCTGAAGGTGCAATTAAAATCCAATCTCATCTGGGATCAGACAGCGTCAATTGAGGGCGTCTTACCTGGAGACACGAACGTTTCAGAAATTGAATGGAAACTTCCCGTTTCAGAGTATATATGCTTTTACGAAGCTTTACGGCTTAGGAATCGTGTGTTTCTGGGATGTTGAAAGGAAAATTGGTTACTGGAGGTTAGATGTTGTCCTTCAAATGTTTGCAAATATTCGTTTTTTTCTTATTATTTCTCTGGTCGCGTTGTGGTGCAAATGTTTCTTGCACAGGAAGTGTACCATAAATATATGCAAGTTATAGTAAGCCTGTTTATAACACGAATTCGTACTACAATAACAATATAGGTTACAGTGAATCTATTTCAGCACAGGAAATTGCACTTTAACAAAGAGACGACAAGTTATAGTGAACATATTTAAACACTAGAAACTGCACTATAACAAAGATAAAAGTTATAGTGAACCTATTTAAACAAAGGAAACTGCACTATAGCAAAGATACACCTTACAGTGAACCTGTTTAAACACAGGGAACTGCACTATTATAAAGATACAAGGCATTGTGAATTTTTAAACACAGGAAACTGACTATAGCAAAGATACAAGTTATAGTGAACATGTTTCAACACAGGGAATTGCACTATAGCAAAGATACAAAATATAGTGAACCTCTTTAATCACAGGAAAGTGCAATATAACAAAGATACAAGTTGCAGTGAAGCTAAAACACTGTAAACTGAACTATTAAAACGATACAAGTTATAGCGAACTTGTTTCAGCAGTGGAAACAGCCCTATAAAAACGATGGAAGATATGGTGAATCTGTTTAAACATGGAAAATTCTATTTTGAAACGATACAAGGTATAGTGAACCTGTTTTAACACAGGAACCTTCACTGTGAAAAGGATGTGAAATATATCACGATCTGAACAACACAACGGACCAAAATCTTACTGACACTTCCTCGTTGTGAGAGAGGAATAAATTTTCCTTTAAAAAAAATGCTGCCATTCTATTCTTGGAACAATTACGGGAACTTCATACCTTCAACTAGACCCTTCTCATTGGTTATCCAGGTAAGGAGAGGGACCAGGGGGAGGGGGGTAGCCCCTCTCACCTGTCTTGGCCAATTACCCCATACCTGAGGTCCCAATCACCCGAGTGATCTCCGTCTTGGAGAGATTGCAGGCAAGGGACCGTATCCTCACTCGCCCAAAAATAGAGGCGATGTTGTCTAATTGTATTTTTCTTATTGTATCTCTGTATATTGTAGTCACTGTTGTATTGGTTGTATCGTCCCTCGGTCAAGCGTTGTGTTATACAATTCCTTTTGTTAAAAGGAAATTAGTGAAGACTTTCTTTATTTGTTTCTATAGTTATTTATTTACGCGAGATAATTTATTTTTTGTGGCTTATGTATAGTTTCTTTGTTTTCTTGTCTGGATAGTTACGTATTAATATGATACTGATTTTTTTCTATTCTGCAGAGATTTCTGCGCTTATATTTTGAATATAATAATAATAATAATAATAATAATAATAATAATAATAATATAATAATAATAATAATAATAATAATAATAATAATAATAATAATCATAAGTTTCCTTGTTTTTCGTGTCTGTAGAAGTATGTATTGATATGATACTGATTTTTTTCCTATTCTGAGAGGGATATATGCGCGTATATTTTGAAATAATAATAATAATAATAACAATAATAATAATATAATAAAAATAATAATAATAATAATAATAATAATAATAATAATAATCACTCGTTCAAGGGAAAGTTCCTTGATCTCATATACTATCTATATATATATATATATATATATATATATATATATATATATATATATATATATGTAAATATATATATATATATATAATATATATATATATATATATATGTATATATATATATATATATATATATATATATATATATATATATATTATGTATGTATATATATATATATATATATATATATTGTGTGTAAATGAGATAAATAAATAGATACGAACCTACTTGCTATAAAAAACAATCGCCGCAACCTATTAGTAAACAGCGATACTCCTATACACACTGTCACTAAACACTCACAACAAACTACTACGCTCACCACCGGACACGTCTATATATATAAAGGTTTTGTGGCCCACCGACCCTTAGCACCAAATCCTCCTTTCACTTATGCGCAGGTTAATGAGATCCGCCAATCACACATCACCTCCTTTTCCCCTGGTGTAGTTTGGGGGCGGGTGCGGGGGAGGGGAGTGTACGGGCCACTATTATGTGAGCCGCTAATTATGGCCACTATTTGGGGAAACACTACTTAGACCACTGATTTGGGGACTACTAATTGGAGACTGCTATTTAGGGGCCATTCAACGGGTCCATACTCTTGGCTGCCATTTGGGGCCACTACTTTTTGGGCGACTGCTCAGGGGACCATTATTTGGGACCACTATTTTGGGGCCACTATTTTGGGGCCACTATTTGGGGACCACTACTTGAAACCAATATTTTCTGACTACTACTCGGGGGACCATTATTAATGAGCCACTTCTTGGGACCATTATTTGGGGCCATAGTTGGGGGCCACTACTCATGGACCACAATTTGGCAACCACGACTCGTGGACCGCTACTTGGGGACTACAGTGGGCGGGGTGGGGGGGACCCACTACTGGGGAACTTCTGCTCGGGAATCACTATTTGAAGGCCACTAATTAGGGACCAAAATAATTGAACCAACGAAGTCAGTCTGTGAGACGGGGGGCCCCCCAATCACCTTACCCCGTCGACATAATTATTTCTGTTTCTTGATGGAAGCCCGCGGATTATGGATAGTTGGGGGCCACTAATCGGACCACTACCCACAGTCATTAATGATGCGTGGCCACTGCGACCTACAACAGACCGCCAGGTAGGTAGCAGCTGTATGCTATGTCGTTGATTATATCAACAGACAGGTGTACTGATATACCGTGATTTGTAAGATTAGCAAAATGAAGAGACTCTCTCTCTCTCTCTCTCTCTCTCTCTCTCTCTCTCTCTCTCTCTCTCTGTGTGTGTGTGTGACGTCACGTCTAGCGGGTGAAAGTTCGGACATCGAGGCGGAAATGCCCCAAACGTCCTGCCCTACGAATGTCGTCAGAGCATTGCCAAAAATAAAAGAAGAAGCAGAAAAATAAAAGAAGAAGGGAAGGTCTGGACTGAAAGAAACAGTCCTTTCAATCTTTCGTCGCCTGACTCAACAGGAACTCTCACCGGATGCGTTATGTAAAACGCAACCAGGATGTGTACGCCGTTTTTATTACCCTCTCAATAACTAGTCTTCTTTCAGTTTGACAGTTTCGTCTTGACGTGCTTTTCTTATTTATGGGTAATTCTTCCGTCTGTGGAGACTCGCTTTAAAATACAATTTATTTGTGTGTGTGTGTGTGTTTTTTTTTTTTTTTATTCTTTCGTCTATAGAGACGTGATCTTTAAGATATGCCTTCTTGTTATCTATTTGTTTACATTTCCCCAAATTTCAAACATATCTTAATTCACTTTTAGAAATTTAAAAGCAAATTTGGTTTTCCCGCCCGAAATTGGTGTGAATTTAGACTCTCGTTTGAGTTTCCCGCGCAATTATCGTTCGCAAATCAGTCAGTTATAGGTCTTGTTTAAGCACCTTTCTTTAGACTCGTATAACTAGATCCAGCCATCTAGCAGGTCTTATACCAGCCTATGGGTGATAAGATTAATAAAATAAAGAGTAGGAAGGCTTGTTGTAGCCCTCAGGGCTCTGTGCAGCCAATAAAGACGACTAATTACCGATTAAGTCCTCGAGAATGTCTGCTAATCGCCTTCCAGTCCTGTTTTTACTCTCTCGCTGATCGCTCGCTTAATTAGCTCCTGTCAGAGCCAGAAGTTGTAAACCGCGGGTTTACAATCCTGTTACGGGCTACCCTATATGAAGGGATCTCTCTCTCTCTCTCTCTCTCTCTCTCTCTGTAGTTCTTTTATGACTATGCGTATTCCTGTATATCCGATCTCTCTCTTTCTCTCTCCCCCCTATGCCTGTAGTTCTTTTAGGACTGTGTATTCGTGTATATCCGATACTCTCTCTCTCTCTCTCTCTCTCTCAGACTAGAAATTAAATTGAGAAACGTATCAAAATAAACAAACAACAACCACTGTATCATATTAAAATAGAGCGATACAATAATCAGTATTTCGTATAGTACGTAGCAATGCAAATACCCCCATTGGAATGACTTGCTGCCTAATGAAGGTGACTAATGAATAGTCAAACAGTATTGTTGTCCTCATGTCAACGGTAAATAAAAAGTACTTTCGCTCATTACAGCTAGATAGAGATAATCATTATTATTATTATTATTATTATTATTATTATTATTATTATTATTATTATTATTATTATTATTATTATTATTATTATTAAACACAGAAAAAGACCCATGAAATGTGAACAGAAACCTTAAACAGCTATTTCCAACAATACGAAACTTTTGATCAGCCTCGTATAACCTTCTTGAGAGAGAGAGAATTTCGCTAACGATTCATGACTAATGGAACCCGCCCTTCATATAATCGCTCGATGGTTTGAAGTAATGAGCTGACTTTTATAGATATACTTTCTCTCTCTCTCTCTCTCTCTCTCTCTCTCTCTCTCTCTCTGATACTGCATATATTATGTATGAATGTATATAAAGGTTCAATGACTATACACACTGCATGCAAGAGAATTGCTTTCACCAGCCAGTATCCATTATGGCTGCTATGAATAACTAAAATACATCTCTCTCAATTTCATTGTTTAATTTTTTTTTTTTTTTTTTGTTACGGTGTCTGCAAACTTTATTCGAAAATGTTTCTCGAAGCTGACGGTTAAAATCAACAGCAGATATCATTCTTGTGGTAATCTGTACTAAAATTATGATGATTCAAGATGGCGGCTGTAGTAGCTAATTGCAGAAATGGTATTCATAGCAAAGGATTGCCTCACTGGAACATTAATTTAGGCCAAAGACCAAGTGCTGGGACCTATGACGAGGAGGTCGTTCAGCGCTGAAGCGGAAAATGAGAATAAAAAAAGAGAATTATAAACGAGATGTGAAATTGAACCTGATCCCGTAGTGCCGTCAGTGGACCTCATGCGGTGCACTGTAGGCATTACTTAAGGTTCTTTGCAGCGTGCCTTCGGCCCCTAGCTGCAGCCCCCTTTCATTCCCTTTACTGTACCTCGTCTCATATTCTCTTTCTCTATCTTACTTTCCACCCTCTCCTAATACTTGATTTATGGTGCAATTGCGAGGTTACACCTTTCAAACCTTTTATACTGCCTTGTTTGTTTGTATGGTGTTGTTACGTTGCATGGAACCAGTGGTTATTCATCAACGGGACCAACGGCTTTACGTGACTTCCGAACCACGTCAAGAAAACTTCTATCACCAGAAATACAAGTCTCTAACTCCTCAATGGAATGCCCGAGAATCGAACTCGCGGCCACCTAGGTGGCAGGTCAAGACCATGCCGATCATGCCACTGAGGTGCTCTTTTATACTGTCAATTTCCATTTCAGCCCTGAATGACTTCATAGGACCCAGTGCTTGGCCTTTGGCCTAAATTTTGTTTTCAACTAAACCTGATCCCAGTCGCACGAAGATGATGACGTAAAGTGAGTTTGTAAATATTAAGGAAAGAAGTGATAATTGAATGTGAATGAAGAGTCAGTAAGAAGACTTCTGTAATGATTCTCATTCAGACGGAAGAGCTTTAATGAAGCCGCAACGTGTATAACAAGTCGTCAATGTTTTGACGATCTGACGTGCCCCTTTTTTTTTAAGTTTGAGTTTTCCAGCCAAAGTGTCTCTGTTTCTGGAACTGCCACATGTCAAAAC
>NC_061105.1:18387516-18470016 GCF_015104395.2 Macrobrachium nipponense | reverse complement strand
AGATTCATTCTTGCTTTTTATCTTTTTACTAATTGCATCTGATGTAATATTAATATAACAGACAAACTGTCAACATTCATCTAAGAAAAGAGCATTCTCATCTAAAAACCTTAACGTAACGACCTTACAGTCAACACTTATTTAGTAATAGAATATTTCATCCAAAATCATCTTCACCATTTAACAACTCGCGCCTAATGAGATATAACATTTGGATCTTATGGTCCTTTACAGGCATCGGCATTCAACGAGCGGACATCACAGGTGTTCACGGGTAAGTATATAACTTTGATGAATGCCCAAAACAAACCCCTGTGGACCTGGTCCCCTCCAAGTGCGGCCTCAGAGGTGGAAGAAGGAAGGTCTATGACCTACCTATATAGAACTAGCCAGCAGGGACAGGCAAATGAGAATTTATTGCTTAAAAGGGGCTACGTGGCTAGAATATTATCTCGCGGCTACGAAGGGGTTCCGTGCCTAAGATATCTTACGACCTGGAAGTATCAGCTGGGATCGGATGCCAAAACAATAATGTGCTAAGAATGAAAGATAATGCGTCGGCGTTGTATTTTAGATTCGAGACGATGAGGAAAGCGTTGTACAATAGATAAAAGGGACATGGAAAGTTTGGTGATTATTTTCAATTTTTGTGTCGGATGTGTGGGCAGTCTTGTTAATGAAGACTAGAGCGGAGATTATATATATATATATATATATATAATATATATATATATATATATACATATATTTTATACGATCACAAGTAACACGTGAAGATTGTATATCAAGAGCCAGCAGGAAAAATGAAAAGCAGTAGTACCTAGCACTTTCGTGTATTCTTGATACACCTCATCAGGCCACAATATATAAAAGAATGAAAAATAGCTTCGAAATATCAAAGGTAAACATAAAAACAAAAAAGTAAAATACAGAACAATCAAACAGCCTAGTCAAGAAGCAAATGGTCCACAGCCTAGAATTACAATTAAAGGACAACAACAAATGGAAATGGAACTACTAAGCAGTCAATTACATAGTTACGAAGTTGTCAACAATACATTTCGTAAGCCAGTTATCTAGTTTATATTGTCCGTTGCTAATATCAAAAACACTACTTGACTTATAATTAATTATACTAGATTCTACAATGTTTCTTTTGATAATGTCTCTATAAAATAAAATTTCCTTTGAATTGTTCCAATTAATTGCGTGATTAAAATTATTCATGTGTAAAAAGAGAGCACTCGATGTACTTCCTACACGTACACAATATTTATGTTGATTTAATCTTGATGCCAGTAGTTTGCCACTTTGACCAATATATTTTTTATCACAATCTCTGCATGGAATTTCGTAAATGCAACCCGTTTGTAAATTTGGAGAGTTCCTTATTAAAATTGTTCTTACAGACTGATTGTTACCAAAAACAACGTTAACATTAAAAACTTTAAACCTTTTTGGCAAAGAAAGAAACCTGTTGTCAAAAGGTAAAACAAGCAAATTACTAGGGTCAAAAGCCTGTACATGGTCCACTGCATAAAATGTTTTCTTAGCCTTTCTTAAAGCAACATCAACTAAAAATGCCGGATGCTTCAATTTACAAGCAATACCATAAATCTTGTTAATCTCGTCTTCTAAAAATTCAGGACAACAAATTCTTAAAGCTCTTAAAAACATTGAAGAGAATACAGAGAGTTTAACTTTCAAATGGTGATTGGGGATTTGCATCTTTAGTCCAACCGCGTTGGACTAAAGATGAAAATCCCCAGTTTGTATGTAATTTATTTGATAAAGTGTTAGATGATGTAACAAGAACGGCTCTCGGTTATGGTATCAACTTCAGTGTTTGTGACGAGAAAGTGGACTGGGTAGGAATAGCTAAAGCATTTTGTAATTTAGAAAAATTTGGATCGTTGTCTCTTGAAGATTTCAACATCTGTAAGGGTATTGTTTATGGCGCATGTTCTTTTAAGTGCTATTCTAATGTTCCTGATAGGTTTTTAAAGGCGTACAGCAACCTTAATAAAGATAAAACGTTACACATTACGAAAGCAGATAAATCAAATGTTCTTGTGTTAATAAATAAAGATGATTATGTAAATAAAATGTTAGTTTTGTTAAGTGACCAAGAAACTTATACAGTACTGAACCATAATCCATTAGAGAAGGTTAATAGTAGTTTCAATAAAAACTTAAAACATTGTTAAGGGGGAAAAGATGATTTAATTAAGAAATTTTTTATTGTATGTGCATCTTTGCCCTATCTTTATGGACTTATTAAAACTCACAAACAAAATAACCCTGTACGACCTATTATTAGTTCTGTAGGGTCATCAACTTATAATTTGTCAAAGTGGCTTGTCAGTGAATTGTCACCTCTGATAGGAAAAATTTCAGGATTTTCAATAAAAAATTATGTGGATTTTGTAAACCGTCTCAGAAGCTGTAACATTAATTACGAATTTAAAATTATTAGCTTTGATGTAGTTTCCCTTTTTGCTAAAGTTCCAGTTGACGACCTGATAACATTTTTAGCTGATGAGTTGGATAAATACGAATTTTCTCTGCAAACTGACACCATTTTAGAGTTACTAAAACTGTGTATTAAGGAATGTAAATTTACTTTCAATGGCAAATTCTATGAGCAGAGGTTTGGTATGGCTATGGGGAACCCTTTTTCGCCCCTTTTAAGCAACATTTACATGGAGTTTTTTGAAAAGAAACTTCTATCAAATATTTTACCTGCGAATGTTCTTTGGTTTAGGTATGTCGATGACATATTTTGTGTATGGCCTTTGTGTGAGGATGTGAACCGATTTTTAATTAGATTAAATGCGCGGGTTCCCTCTATAAAGTTCACACTTGAGGAGGAAATAGATTCAGTTTTGCCATTTTTAGATGTAAGTGTGCATAGACAGGGTAACAGATTTAAATTTTCGGTTTTTAGTAAACATACAAATGTATGTTCTTACATTCACTTGTACTCCAATCACCATTTGAAAGTTAAACTCTCTGTATTCTCTTCCATGATTTTAAGAGCTTTAAGAATTTGTTGTCCTGAATTTTTAGAAGACGAGATTACCAAGATTTATGATATTGCTTTTAAATTGAAGTATCCGGCATTTTTAGTTGATGTTGCTTCAAGAAAGGCTAAGGAAATATTTTATGCAGTGGACCATGTACAGGCTTTTGACCTTAGTAGTTTGCTTGTTTTACCTTTTGACAACAGGTTTCTTTCTTTGCCAAAAATGTGTATAAAGTTTTTAATGTTAACGTTGTTTTAAGTAACAATCAGTCTGTAAGAACAATTTTAATAAGGAACTCTCCAAATTTACAAACGGGTTGCATTTACGAAATTCCATGCAGAGATTGTGATAAAAAATATATTGGTCAAAGTGGCAAACTACTGGCATCAAGATTAAATCAACATAAATATTGTGTACGTGTAGGAAGTACATCGAGTGCTCTCTTTTTACATATGAATAATTTTAATCACGCAATTAATTGAACAATTCAAAGAAATTTTATTTTGTAGAGACATTATTAAACATTATAGGATCTAGTATAATAAAATATAAGTCAAGTAGGTAGTGTTTTTGATATTAGCAACGGACAATATAAACTAGATAACTGGCTTACGAAATGTATTGTTGACAACTTCGTAACTATGTAATTGACTGCTTAGTAGTTCCATTTCCATTTGTTGTTGTCCTTTAAGTGTAATTCTAGGCTGTGGACCATTTGCTTCTTGACTAGGCTGTTTGATTGTTTTGTATTTTACTTTTTTGTTTTTATGTTTAGTTTACCTTTGATATTTCGAAGCTATTTTTCATTCTTTTATATATTGTACCCTGATGAGGTGTATCAAGAATACACGAAAGCGCTAGGTACTGCTGCTTTTCATTTTTCCTGCTGGCTCTCTGATATATATATATATATACATATATATAATATATATATATATATATATATCATATTGTGGGGCTATAATATATATAATAATCTATATATATATTTATCTATATACTAATACTATTTATATTAGTATATTATATAATGATACTGATATGTATAGTATATATATATATATATATATATATATATATATATATATATATATATATATATATATATACGCATAGGCACACACACACACACACACACACACACTCTCTCTCACACACACACACACACACACACACACACACACACATATATATATATATATATATATATATATATTTATATATATAATGTGTGTGTATATATGACATATGTAAATATTTTTTTGCAACTTATTTCTTATAATGAAAAACAGAAACGACATATATTTGACCCCCCAAAAATGTAATTAAAACGAATTATTCAATTCACATCATGTTAAATTATTATTCAATTCGCATAAAAAATGTAAATTATTATCAACTCCGGCAAGAGAAAATATATCTTTAACTCAAAACGAAAAGAAAAAAAAATAGATTCATGAAAGATTAAAAAAGGACAAAAAACATAAGAGAAAAAAAACTGATAACGAAAAACAAGGAGAGTTTTCGAAATAAAAAAAACACCTTGTCAACGCAATTGCACTGATGTTTATTGCATTCCTTTGGGGGGAGGGGAGAAATCTTGCTTGCAAACAAATAAGAAAAAATGGCCAATGTTGTCCGATAAACTGTTTGACATATTTGCAACCTCTTCCGTTCGTTTTTTTTTTTTTCCTTCTCTAAATCTTTATAATCATCAATATTTTTACTTATTTGTTATACGCTTAGTGAATATACGAGTAGGTTATGTGACGTCACGAGTAATTTGTGTATTAAATCACCGTTATTTACACGATTTTTCGTGCGTGAAATCACAGTTATTTTCACGACTTGTCACGTAGGAAATCACCGTTATTTAGATGACTTTTCGTGTATTAAATCACAGTTATTTTCACGATTTATTGTGTATTAAATCGCCGTTATTTTCCCGACTTATTGTGTATTAAATCACCGTGATTTTCACGACTTATCGTGCATTAAATCACCGTTATTTACGACTTTTCACGTATGAAATCACTGCTATTCAAATGACATTTCATGTATTAAATCACCGTTATTTACGTAATTCACTTCCGTTGCTCCTCCTCTTCCTTTTCCTTTTATCTATTTTTATCCCCTTGTGCTTTTTAATTTCTTCTTTTCTGGTTTATCTCCTTTCCCTGTCATCTCCTGGCCCTTCTCCTTCCCCTACCCCTCCAGTCCTCCTCCTCCTCCTCCTCCTCCTCCTCCTCCTCCTCCTCCTCCTCTCCTCCTCCTCCTCCTCCTCCTCCTCCTCCTCCTCCTCCTCCCTCCGACACCTCTCACTCCATCAATGACTGATGCTTCAAAAACGCCCATTCCACTAACCACACCAGCATCGGTCTAAAGAAACCGTTATCTCTCCGCGTTAGAAATCGTCCGAGTTAAAGAGATCCATTATTTTCTCTTCATATTTTCTCTTTCATTTCCTCTTTCCCCTTTTCTTTACACCCTTGTCCAATTAATTGCCATTATCTTGTTTATTCAACTTCCTTTTTTCTATATTTTTCCTTTCACCTTTTCTTTAAAGTTTCGTTGATTTTGTTGGTGTTTTCTTCGCGGTGGAATATGATATTATAATAGGTTCGGTTTTACGTTAATGAAGGGTTGGTTGGAAGGCTGGGTAAGTGGCCGTCTCTCATTATGATGGATAAGGTCATTAAAGGTCGTTTGTATACTGTGTCACCTTTACATTATATATATATATATTATATATATATATATATATATATATATAAAATATTGGTTTTGCCTCTTTCTACTGCTGTCAATAAACTAGGAATGACATCAGTATCAAAAACAAAGGCATGTAGGTACTTCATTTTTTACTCATGCTAGCGCTTCATAGAAAGTTCTCCCGCTGAAAATAATCATATTTTACCCTCCGAAAGGAAAGAAGAAGAAGAAGAAGAAGAAGAAGAAGAACGAAGAAGAAGAAGAAGAAGAAGAAGAAGAAGAAGAAGACTGACGTCTTCTGACTTGACAGATGCTGAAACAACAACTTACGTATATCTTTTCGTAGACTTTGATTTGTGAATACATTTACAAACGTCGTTCCAACAAAACAAAATGATGGATGACGCTGGTTGCACCGATGAGGAGAAATTGCGAATCCTGCTGGGTTGAAATTTCTCTCTCTCTCTCTCTCTCTCTCTCTCTCTCTCTCTCTCTCTCTCTCTCTCTCTCTCTCTCTCTTCTGCAGCTTCGCTTTGTATGATAATTCCATAAATATGAGTAATTCCTTCACGTGTATACGAGTATAGTAGCTTATGTTGTATTGTTTTCAAGTTCTTGACCTCCAGTATTTCATATCATTAAGTAATCTCAGTTGGGTTTACAAGAAATTGAATTGTTTTTGTGATTGAACACAGATCTTGGTTGCCACCCTCCCAAGTACGAACCTGTCCCAATACTGTTTTAAGTTCGTTGACCAAAGGAATGCCAGAAAAGGCAATGCAGGTGTTGAACACACCTGCGTTGTACGAACGAACACCTCTATTTTACACTTACCTTGTTACTTGACATTTAGGAATCCATATATTAATCAATTTATTACTATAATTTTTCTTTTTTTCTTTTTTTTAGTAAGCAAGGTCTCTTCTTTCTGTATTTACTTTTACCTCTTCTTACTCCTTCCCAATGGACACCATGATATTCTTAGGAAGCTTGTGGTGGGCTTGTTCCATATGAATAGGGATCATCTTCTGAATCCCTAGGCACAAGACAAGGACCCCCTAAGGAAAGAGCCCGTGCTGGACTAAAGTCGTCTGAGTCTAAACCACCCAACCAAAAAAAGTTTTACTTCTATCACGGAATCAAGCACCTATAAGTTCAAGACTAATCCAGCCATTTGATCGCACGGGCTTTGGTTCTAGATCAGATCGGAAATCCTGTACCTAGGCCTAATGGAAATCAGTTCTTATGATTGTTACCAAAGTGGATTATTGTTTGGAACTGAATTGTGGAAGAGAGACGTCTGTGAGATTTTGAAACTAAAAGTAAAGGTATAAGTGAAGTCTGACAACAGCCACTAGAGTTGCTCTGTCTCGGTTGGTAGGAGTGTAATTTGTCATTTGTTTATATAAACAGCGACCCAATTACAGATTAAGCTAAGAAGAAGAAGAAGAAGAAGAAGAAGAAGAAGAAGAAGCTGTTGGCAATTCTTCTTCTTCTTCTTCATCAATTTGCTAAATCCTTCATTTACACGAAAGAAAGGGAAGAAGAAATTCATAGAGAGAGAGAGAGAGAGAGAGAGAGAGAGAGAGAGAGAGAGAGAGAGAGAGAGAGAGAGAGAGAGAGAGACGGTGGGTGGTTTTGACACATCAGTCACGAGCTTTGTAAGCGAAGAAGAAGAAGAAGAAGAAGAAGAAGAAGGAAGAAGAAGAAGAAGAAGAAGAAGGGGTGGGGGGAGGAGGATTATGTAAACAAGACAAGGAGATAACAAGGAGACAAAGAATAAAAGAAAATCGAAGAACAAGAAGATGAACCACAAAAGGGTGTAAAACGAACAGTGATAAATTATTGCGAGAGAAAACTCAAGAAGAAGAATAAGCAGGAGATAAAGACGATAAGCCAGAAAAAAGGACATTTAGTTTAGAGAGAGAGAGAGAGAGAGAGAGGACCTCTGTCATTCCATAGAAAGGGACGCCAAATAAAGCAAGCGATAAATTTCACGCGATTAAATCAGCGGACTTGAGAGCCGTCCTAAACCTTATACTCGAACGTCAATCACGCTTACGGTAAAGGACGGGAGAGGATCTTCTGTTTTAAGGGTGAAATAACCCGGGATATATAAAAGTTAAGATAAACTATGTTCTTATAGGCCTTTAAGTGATATAACTACATTGCTACTCAAATGTACTTATCTTAGAAGACATTGAGAAAAAAAATTCTTCGTTATTTTAGTCTACAACTTTGAGTCGTTCAGCCTAGATGAGTTATTTTATGCGCAGCTCTAGCCACTAGGCCTAGATGCGTTATTTTCTTTGCACCTTTAGTCACTCGGCCTAGATGTATTATATTATGTGCATCTTAAGCCACTCGGCCTAGATGTATTATATTAGGTGCAACTTAAGGAACTCGGCCTATTTTATCTGTCCAAATTAACGAGGTTGGAAATCCCATACAACGGTTTTGGAAAGCTCAACAACTTATTGGCCAAGGGTTGTAGAACGTGCACGTTCCGTTGGAGAAGAATGTGACAGAAAACAGTTTCTATGTAATCGCTGTCATTCCTTATAAGCCTTGCGGAATGTATACTGTACTTATTAGAGAATATGGATCTGTTTTTAGAGCTCATTTGTTCATTTATTTATATTCATTTAATAAAGTTTTTATGTCATGTAATTTCTGTACAAATATTTGCAAGAAACACTTCTTTATTTATCGTCTAATGGATTCAAAGACCTTTAGCCAGCACCTAATTATCCAGTAAACTGGTTGAGTATTACGTTTTCTCCCCTTACACATTTTTGTGTGCCCAAGAAATTTCAGATATGTGATGATACCTATGCGTCTATAGGTTTCTTTAGAGCCAGAATCAATTCATAAATGTTTATGAATGAACGTTACATGTAACAGGTTGTGGTAATGCAAATTGTGTGGGGTATAGTAAAGGTAAAGGCATATTTCATATTTTCTTTTATTTTCAAGTTCAGCATACATCGTTACATATATTTTATGGTATTTTTATGTCCAGAATACATGGATGAATAGTGTAAAATAGCAGCGTTCCAGCAGATTAAGATAAGCAGGTGGAAGGATTAGGAATCCTAATTTTCAGTGAGGAATAGAATCCGCATTTAATGTGGAAGCAAATAAAAAAAACAGAGTGAAAAGATGAGAGGGCCGTTATAGAGTCTTACAATCCCAAAACTTCCAACAACAAAAATGTTGTAAACGCGATTTCCCTTGACGTTTATCGTTAATTTCTCTGTTTGCAGATATTTCAAAAGAATAAATTGAAAATAGGAGGGAATTTATAAAAGAGTTATGGTATTTCAGAGACATTAATAAACATAAACAAACTCAAACAGAGGAGAAAAGGAAGATGAACTGATAACTTACATCCTTCTATTTGTAGTTCCGTCAAACGAAAAAACTGAATGTAGGAAGAAATTTATGAAAGATTAATATGGTATCACAGAGATATCAATAAATTTAAAGAGAAACACAAGCAAAGAAGGAATAGAACGAGCACAAAAGAAGGGGCCGTTTCAAAGAAAATCTCTATCTATTACTACTACTACTGCTGTTACAGAAGCCATTTCTCCTGAGGGTTATTGATAATTACCATTCCCCATCTTCGTAAAATAGGTTAACTCAAAAGTGCCGGCAGTCTTTGAGCAATGAACCAGATGTTTAGTGTCAGACAGGTGGCCAAGTACCTATTTGCCCCGAGAATCTCGGGTAAGTTTACCCATTTATCCTGTTACCTAACACTTGGGCAAGGCTACGAGTACTAGGCTAGGTATTTATTTTTTTTTAGTATCTATTTTACGTTATTTGGATAATTATTTTGGAGGTTAAATGCATTTTTGTGTTTTTTTTATTAAGTTTTAATGTTAATTTATACGGCAGTAAGGAAAGTAGGCAAATGTATTCTACCCTAAACTACTAACCTAAGTTAGGTATGTAATTTTTGAACAACTGAAGGTAACAAATGTTACCTTCATCTTGGTACGATCATTTATTTTGGTTATTTATTAATTACCAAATTATTACGCTGTGTCTTGATAATTATGATCTCATGTTAATTAGCCTATCAGCTCATTCATTTTCATCTCTTGTTCATTATCATCCCTCACAATTATTATCTTAATAACTATAGGGTAAACAACCGACTGGACTAGCCGAGCCACTGACTGCTGCGTTTGAGGCCACCCTCCGAAAAAGTACTTTAACATGTCCTGACACTGGAGATGGTCATCAGTCATGAGTTGTTGATGGTGAGAGGAGGAGCTCGAGACCTCTACTCTCCTTTCAAAGTAAGTATTTTCTCCATAGTTAGAAATTAAGGCCATATTTTAAGATTAAACAGAGGGTAATGAAACGTTTGGCCCTACGCAGTGCACACTACCTCCATGACACTTTTGAAATTTTTACTTACAACTCTGAATATTTAGAAGATTGACGCCTTCTCGATGTTTGCAGAGTTGCTTGTGTCAATAAACTTCTTATTTCCTGTGCTAAATCCGCACACCACTTGTACCCATAGACGCTGGGTCACTTTCATCACAACAATCGTAAACACCGACTACCAACCACTACTTTTTTAAGGAAACTACAATTTTTGGTAGTAGAAGAAGAAGAAGCTTGCACTAGATAATTATTTAAATAAATATTTAAACGGCAGCATAAGGTCATGAATTGCATAAATATTTTTACATATTCATGAATATTAATTTGAAAATATTCGTTGTTGAAAAAGTAACTAGATTCCTGACTCAAATATCAACAGTTTTGCTTGTGAACAGTACCTACGGCGCTCTTCGCGCTCTTCAATTGTTTATCAGTGTTGCCAATTGGTATGTGTTTACCCTCCAAACTGGGTATAAGACGTACACAAAACTGGAGGAATAAGTGAAATAAGTGCATCTATTTGAAGTATATATACATATTACAGCAATTTTATCATTACTGCATTACTATGACAACTAGAATTCATGGAAACAGTTTGTAAATGCATCGGCCTATGTGTGAAATGTGTGAAGCTCCACTAGATTGGCAACGATGAGTCATTTTGCTGTCGTCTGCTCGTATGTAAGTCAGAAATATCTGTAATTTTTCGGGGTTAATTTAGTTGCAAAAAAGGGATAATAGACATGAATTAAATAGACATTTTGAAGTAATAAAGTAAAGTTAAACTAAATAATGAGTAAAGTAAACAATTAAGGGAATAAAGCTTTGCACGTTGTAAACCATGTACTCGTGTGCTGCCCGTAACTGTGTTTGTGGAGTGAGCGCTTAGGAACCAGGAACCGCAACATAGTTCAAGTGCAGTTTGGAGTGAATTAAGACCAAAATGTGTATAATTGCAATCAAATAAGAAGATTAATAAACATTACCTTAATATAATTCATCTAGCCCTAAATCCCCAAAAACCGCACCAAAATTTACCACATTGGCAACCCTGTTACCTCCTATTCTGTCCGCCAGTTGGCAACACTGTCGTTGACAGATACGAAAACCTTCCCTCAAATCAGTTGTTAACGAGCGCCCGTGTTGTTTACATCACGGCCGCTCTTTATAAATTTCCTTAAACATTTTTGTGCCTTTAAAGCTTTCATTATTTGTTAAATGAAACTTTATATGAATTACCACTCACGCATTACATCACGAAATAGTGAATTAACTTTGATTTCTGTTTGTGGTTCTTATCTTAAATTACGAACTTTTGCGCGACCCGGAACTACTGACCTGTCCAATTCTACAATGGATTACCAAGAAATTACGATGCTTCCTTCTGCCAGCAACATCAGGAACTGCCCGGTTTGTGGGACAAGGATGAGTAGCAGGGAGTATGAACCCCATGACATTTGTAGTTCTTGTCGTGGACAGGTTTGTGACTTGACTTCTCGTTGTGACGTATGTAAGCCCTGGTCTGACGAGGATATGACGGCTTATATGAAACGCCAAACAATCTTGCAGCGTAAAAGAATACGGTTAAGGAGAAAAAGAATAACGATTGCTAAAACTGTATCTAACGAATTCTTTGACTTGGCGCTCATGATTCTGGCTCTTCGGTTTCGGTATCGTACGACTCCGATTCCGAATTAATTGATGCTTTGCCCCCTGTACAACCGGTAATTAGTGAAGTTAGTTCTGATGTAGATTCTAAGATTTTGGCATTGGAAACTACCTGGAAACAGAATTTTAAGAAATTACAGCTTAGTCTAGATAGAGATATTTCTGCTAAGTTTAACAATCTGTCAGAGAATTTTCAAGAAGCCTTTACTAGAATGTCTAACACACTTTTAGATTCATTTCAGCTCCTCGTCAGGTACCTGTCGACAGCACCATGGGTAACGGTGCGACAGATACCCGGCTTGTGAACCCCGTCGTGGCGAAGGCCTAGGGGGGATCCGGTCCGGGCAGGTGCCTAACGAATCTTTACCCGACGTGTCCCCTGTTAGTCCCGTAACAGTGCCAAAGGGCGCTTATTTAGGAGAAGGGGGGAGGGATATTAGTGTCAGACCTAAGATAGCTAGTCGTCAGGATTTTACTTCAGAGGAAGTTTCTAAGTTAGGATCTGACGATGATGATGATGATGACGCGGATTCGTGTGATATTGATGTTTCCTCGAATGGATGTCATGATGTAGAATTCAAGAAACTTTTGCTTTAATTTTGAGTTTTCTTCTCAGGCGAGGCCTAAAGAGCAGAAGCAGCCTCCGCCTCGTTGTATTACAGAAGGGATTTTTCTGACGGTCCTTCCCGGTCACGGGAATTTTTTTACGTTTCCCTTTGCCCAGAGGTTCGCGAGAGTGAGGACGGACGTTGCCGCTAAACTTTCGAAGGTGATCGGGGAAGGGAAGAGGAAGCTCTCTTCTCTTCTACGACACCGGAGAGGAGTTTACCAGGTGGCGGATGATTCTTCATTCTCTCGACCCCCCAAGCCAAATCCTGATTTTGTCCGACTTTCAAGTCAACCCTTGCCTTCTAAGGCTTCGGTCTCTGTCTCAATTGAAGATTTTATTGCTATGGAGCTGTTATGAGCTCCTTACAAGAAGCTCAATCCTTCAATATGTGGTCCTCGGAGGGCTTTTTAATGTATCAAGGGACTCCGGGAGTTTGTTCCTCCTGATGCTCCTCTTTTTGAGAAATTCTGCTCATCCATTTCAATCGCTTCTGTACATCAGAACGAGCTTGCTGCTTCAATGCAGGCCTTTCTTGTTTCTCTAAGGACGTAACCTGTATTTGTCGCAGTTACCCTCCTCTGTATCGGAGATTCAGAGAACCCGTCTGTGTCCTCTTCTCCTTTTGGCGATTTCCTTTTCGATATTTCTGTGCTTTCTGAGGTTTTGAAGGAACATCAAGGTGATGCCTCTTCCCAAGCTCACTGGGCCTTATCAAGAGCTTTTTCCTCTGGTCTTCCTCCCATTCCTTCAAGGAGTAAGCGTAAGTTTAGGACCAGATCTGTACCTTCTGCTCCAGCCCAACAACCTCCTCCTGGCTCTTTTTTCCAGAGTACATCTCAGGTTGCTGGTGCCTCTTCTTCATCCTCTGGTGCTCACCCTTTGAAACACGGGAGAGGTTCTTGGCGTGGCTCCAAGGGCAGAGAAAGAGCTCAACCTCCAGGAGGACCTTCTTCTTCTTCTTCTTCTTCTTCTTCCTTGTCTCTGCGTAAGAATTTCGGAAGTAGGAGTCATCACCTCGCCTGGAGACCGCAGTAGGAGCTTGTCTCTCGCCATTGGTCAGCTTGGCAGGGGAGAGCGGTGGATGCTTGGGTGGTGGAGGTCCTGAAGGAAGGTTACGAGATCCCTTTTGTTTCCAGACCTCCACTTTCCAATCGTCCTCTCGAGTTCAGCAGTTATTCCCCTCACTCAATCAGGGGTCAAGCCTCCATCCAAGAAGCAGACCTTACCTTCGGTTTTTCACGGACTCGGGAGTTTTCCAGTTCAAGACCCTTTGTTTCGGCCTCACCACTGCTCCACAGGTCTTTTCTCGGGTGATGGCTCCTGTTTCAGCTATTCTGCATCAGTTAAATGTAAGGATGCTTCGGTATCTGGACGATTGGCTAGTCCAGGCCGAATCTCTAGAGAAATGTCTCCGGTCGAGGGAGATAGTTCTGTCTCTTTGTGTCGAGTTGGGCATTCGTGTCAACTTCGCAAGTCCAATCTAATCCCTTGCCAGATCATGACTTATCTGGGGATTGTTTTGAATTCCCAGATTTTGAGGGCTTCTCCCGCTCAGAAACGGAATGACAAGCTTCTGAGTCTGATCGAAGAATTTTTGTCCTCCGTAATGCAGCCAGTTTCTCTTTGGAGGTCTCTCCTGGGCCATTTGTCATCCCTCATCCAACTGGTTCCCGGAGGTCGTCTCAGAATGAGGTCCCTTCAGTCGACACTTCGCCAGTCATGGATTTCGTGTCCGAGGACACGATAGTCGCCTCTTCTCCACAATGTCGGAAGGATCTCCGTTGGTGGATGCAAGTTCACCGCCTCAAGTCAGGGACATCTCTTCTTTCGGTTCCTCCGGACCTAATGTTTTGGTCAGACGCCTCGGATCAAGGTTGGGGCGCACACCTGGGCTCCGAAGCCGCTTCGGGCCTTTGGTTAGAGGAGGAGAGGAGCATGTCAATAAATTGGAGGGAACTGAGGGCAGTGTACCTAGGCCTTCTTTCATTTCAGGAACAACTGTTGGAGTCGGTTGTCGCGATCTTTTGTCGACAACACCACAGCAGTCTCGTACTTGAGAAACCAAGGCGGCACACAGTCGGATCTTCTCACTCAAGAAGCCCGATCAATCCTGTGTTGGGCAGAAGACAGGGGGATTACGTTGGTCCCTCAGTTTATCCTGGGCCATCACAACGTCTTAGCAGACGCCTTGTCGAGACCGAACGAAGTTCAAGGTCGGAGTGGACACTTTGCCAGGAAGTCTTCGACAGCCTCAGGAAGAAATGGCCTGTCACAGTCGATCTGTTTGCCACCCCACTGAATTTTCGGTGCGCCAGATATTCTTCGCCCCTTACCAGACTCCTCAGAGTTGCCGGACAGACTCTCTTTTGCAGGACTGGGAGGGACTTCAAGCCTATGCTTTTCCTCCGTTCTCTCTGGTGAGGTCAGTCCTCAACAAGTGAGGGCAACCAAGCGTCTGGATCTCACCTTGATCGCCCCCTTCTGGCCACAGAAGGAGTGGTTTCCCGACCTTCTGGAAGCACTGGTGGAACCCCCCATTCGCCTGCCAGAGAGACCAGATCTTCTCAAACAACCCCATTTTCATCGGTCCATCAGAGGCTCCACATGCTTCATCTTCATGCCTGGAGACTGTCAGGAGGTTCTCCAAGCACGAAGGGTTCTCCTCCAGAGTGGCGCGACAGTTTGGCTCTTGCCAGGCGGCAATCAACCAGAGTAAATTATCAGGCTAAATGGTCGGTTTACAGGCGTTGGTGTAAGTCTCAAGGACATTCAATTTCTAGACCTTCCTTACCGAAAGTAGCGGAGTTTTAGTTCATTTACATCATGACAGGGCCCTGTCACCTTCGTGCATTAAGGGTTATAGGTCTATGCTTTCCTATGTTTTTAAGGCAAGGCTTCTGAGATCTCTTCATCTTATGTCATTAGAGAGTTTACTTCGATCTTTTTTCCCTATCTCGACCCAGGCCGCAGTGTTCGCCTCCGACATGGACGTTAACAAAGTCCTTCAAGCCTTAAGGTTCCCTCCGTTTGAGCCTCTGAATTCTGCCAAATTTAGGGACCTCTCTTCTAAGACACTCTTCCTTGTCTCATTGGCTACAGCCAAGAGGGTGGGTGAACTGCAAGCACTCTCTTTTCTGGTTGCCAGATCTGGACAAGACATGATTTTGTCATACCTTCCTGAATTTGTCGCAAAGACTGAATCGTCTGATAATCCCATTCCCAGGTCTTTCGTACTGAAGTCGTTGGTCGACTTTGTTGGTAATTTAAATGAGGAATTAGTTCTTTGCCCTGTTAGGGCGCTCTCATGTTATTTACGCCGCACGAAGGACATTCAGGGTCGTCCCCGTCATCTGTTTGTTTCACACCCGAAATGTCAAGAGACCTATTTCAAAGATGGTGTATCCTTTTTTCTCAGAGATCTTATCGTTAAAACTGGTGGTTCAGCTGTCTGGGGAAGCACCAGACGCCGAGAGCACACAGTATTAGAGCAGTTGCTACATCAGTAGCTTTTATGAAGAATGTCTCAGTCGCCAAGGTGCTTGAGGCGGCGACTTGGCGTTCTACTTCTGTTTTTGCCTCTTTTTACTTGAGGGATATTTCTCTAGTTCTAGGCGACCTTCGTTCTTTGGGCCCGTTGGTGATGGCAGGACAGGTCGTCAGACAGGAGGGGAATTAGCGGTAGTCTTCCTGTTTTACGTTGGTTGCTACCTGTATATTATTCATTAATTTTTTTGTTGTATATATTTTTTGTTTTTGTATTATAACCCATGGCAGTTTTTGACGTAGTTATAATGGGAATTAGGCAGTTTGGTATTTAGGTGTTTTTGATGAACAATGGACTGACTGCTTGGCAACTCATGCTGCTTCCATTTTCAGTGTGAAATGGTTCCAGCCACTGGGTTGTCGGCACTGGCGACTACGCTTCTCCCAGAGTCGATGCTGACCTAGGACTAGCCACTGGTTCGCTTGTCCTGACGACTCCTGCTTCTTTCCACTGTCCTGGACAGGGAATTAGTCGATGGATCGTCTGCTGTCCATCTGGTGACTCGCTCACCATCTACTTTTTGTCTCACCTGTCTTCTCAGAGTCAGACACTGTGGAGATCAGGCGACATTTAGTAGCCCTGAGTTTCTTGTTGACGAAGTCGGTTGCGTTGATACCACCCCCGATTGATCGTGTAACATGAGACCAGGTTGGACTGTCAGGCATTCGTCCTTCGGGACTGAATCGCCTTTTTGCTCCGCGCTCCTTTCTCTTGGCACCAGAAAGCTCGAGTTAGGAGTTTTGCTCACGATCCGATTCGTTGCTGGCGACTTCGGGTTGCGTTGATACACCCCCAAGGTTTGCTTAGCTTTGAATCGCCCAGACAGTCCAGACACTCATCCTTTAGGGAAAGAATAGTGCTTGATAGTCTTCAGGGTGCAGCCTTGCTGTCCGCAATTCGTCTGACTGGTCACCTGGTCGGTCACCTGACTTTAGTACAGACGGACTGACTATGCACCTTACTACCCTTGTCCTGTGCTACCGCAGTTGGTGGCATTATGGTAGGAGACTTTGAGTTGTTAGTATCTTGACCTTGGGTTGAGTTTTGACTGCCTATGATATATATTTCTTTGTTTGTTTTCTCCTATTCTGTCCGAAGGGGAAATTGTATTCAGATTCCCTCCTCCTTTTCAATGTGGTTTAATCGGGCTAGATGAATTATTAAGGTAATGTTTATTAATATGGAATTTTTATTCTAAATTAATATTAATAATACTTACCCTGTAATAATTTATCTAGTCCCACCCAGCCTACCCCACGATCTGCCTATCACAACTGATTTGAGGGAAGGTTTTCGTATCTGTCAACGACAGTGTTGCCAACTGGCGGACAGAATAGGAGGTAACAGGGTTGCCAATGTGGTAAATTTTGGTGGCGGTTTTTGGGGATTTAGGGCTAGATAAATTATACAGGTAAGTATTATTAATATTAATTTTAGAATAAAAATTCCATTTTCATACTTTCACTTACCTAAGCAACAAAATGTTGTTTTATTGTGCAGATTACAACTGCAATCTTGAGTAAGATTAATAAACGTTACATATTTACACTAACATTATTCAAATGAGTGCTGGGAAGGCTGGGAAAGATGGTGGCTTGGCTATGGTTACGAACGGCACGTCACGCGGATGCCACCATATTGGATTTCAATACTGCCTTGAAAACATATTTTCCGAAGACTTCACGTGCTTATTTTAGTTTGTATGGCGCTTTCATATATGACATTATGTTTACGAAACTTCAATCTTGTGAATGGTATGCTTAAAGATGTAATTATATTCTTGATTCACCAATTAAATATCGAGTGAATGAGGTTGAGCCACGCGATGACAATGGCTCCACTGCGGTGTTTCCCCCTAAACTCATTAGTTATCATCTCTCATCAGTTATCTCAATACCTAATTGTCGACTCTAATAACCATCTCATTAATTATCATCTCAGTACAATCCTTTTATTAACTATCATTTCTTGTTAACTACACAGATTCAAAAGAGACATGCATACACCCTTTTTGACCGAGTAGGGTGGGGGCAGCTTTGACCAACCTCCCAACCTTGTACGCCAGTTGTATAGGCTACCTGGGGTGACAACCTGACCTAACCTAACTTAGGAGTGGTTTATCTCAACTGGGTGACCACTTTAACTTTTCCAATAGTATTTAGGGGGATACTTTTCATAGTGTTTTTGTTATCTATTTATCTATTTATTAATTTATTTTTCTTGTGTAGTAAGTGGGCTCTCTTCTTTATGTATTTCCCTATGCCTCCTTTTACTTCTGAATGAACACCATAATAGTCTTTGGAAGCTTGAATTTCAAGTCAGTGGCCCCTGTGGGCTTGTTCTATAGGAATAGGTTTCATCTTCTGAATAACAATAATAACTTATGGTGTGCTAGTCCATCTGACCTTGTGGGCATTGTCCCCCATAGACTACCTTTAGCCCTGCTTCATGTTGTTTTGGGTTAAACCAACCTTGTGATGTTGCAGGTTGTATTATCCTTCCTTATATGTATGTATATTTACTACCTTGCTTGTCCTAAAGATTGCAAGTGCCTTTTGTACACATGAGTCTTGTGCACCTTGTGTTTTCCCACATAAGTGCTTTGTAATCATTATTTTGTTCATGAAACTTACCTGACAGATATATATATATAGCTGTATTCTCTGAAGTCCGACAGAATTTCAAAATTCGCGGCACACGCAGTGGGCGGCCAGGTGGTAGTTACCCATTCCCGCCCCCCGCTGGGAGGCGGATATCAGGAACCATTCCCATTTTCTATTCATATTTTTTCTGTCGCCGGTCGGTAAACAACTGTTTACAGACCTCCGCTCCAGGATTTTGAAACTTCATTAGCCGCTTAAGTATCCTAATTATTCTTTCGATTATTGACTTGGATTTTGTGGCTAGGCATACGCTATCATAAGTTTAAATTTTTCATTGCATATGATGTCTGAAGCTAGTTAACCTAGTTTCAGACTTTGTTGTCTGCATGGGGTAAGGTGAGGCTACCGGAACTTTCGGTAGACACTCGCTTAGTATATATGAGTTTTACATGTTTTCTTTTGCATAAAGATCAATGTAATTAGTGTAATGTGTGACTGATTACGGAAGAAGTAGGATTCATGTACGCATTTTAGAGCGTGTTAGAATCAGTTTTCCTCCACCAAGTAAACAGAAGTTAGAAATAATGAACCTTCTAACCTCCTGTAGAATTTATTTTGCCTAACCCTGTGGTATGGCTTACGGGCCTAGAAGAAGTGTCTGCTAGAGGATTGCATCAAGTAATCTTAGACTAAAGTGCTCGCTCTCCAATCAGTGTTTGTGAAGTGTAGTGCCCCTTATGTTGTGGAGGGGGCGTCAGATCGGCCACATAATGGCCTCTAGGCCTGGACCTCTGTCGGACTCCCAGGACTCAGGGAGAGGGCATGTCGAAAGCCACAAGAGGGTTACGGGGGCTCCCCACCGATCTGGCGTCCCTTCGGCAGGACCTGTTGACGCTTCCCAGGCTGCTAAAGATCGTGGCACATGCCACGTGCAACGAATCTTGAAGGATTGCTTCTCGTCCTCCGAGGCTGTCCTCCCCCGCGCAAGGGTTGGAGCTCTCGGAAGGACTCGCGCCCCTCTTAAGAAGCGTTTAGAGAAGAGGACGCTTCACGTCCTCTCTCTCGTCAGGAGGGAACGTCAGATCGGCCCCCATAACGCCTCTAGGCCTAGACCCCTGTCGGACTCCCAGGAAACCAGAGAGGGCATGTCAAAAGCCGAAGGAGGGTTACGGGTTTTTTCACGCTGATCTGGCTTCCTTTCGGCAGGTCCTGTTGTCGCTTCCCAGGCTGCCGAAGATCGAGCACGTGCACGAATCTTGAAGGATTGCTTCTCGTCCTCCGAGGCGTCCTCCCCACACAGGGGTTGGAGCTCTCGGAAGGACTCGCGCCCCCTTAAGAAGCTTTAGAGAAGAGGACGCTTCACATCCTCTCTCTCGTCACGAGAGGATGAAAGAGTCCTGTGCCTTGTCAGGGCTCTCAAATTTTATTTACATAAACGAAGGAACTAAGAGGTCCTTCGGGTAATTTGTGGTGCTCAGGAAGAGACCACATTTACCCTTTTCGAAGAATGCACTGGCTCTTTTCCTAAGGGACATTATTAAGGAGGCTCATTCATCTTGCCAGAAGAGTGATTTGAGCCTCCTGCGAGTGAACGCTCATGAAGTTAGAGCTGTTTCAACCTCGCTAGCATTCCAAAAGAATATGGTAATCAAGGACATTCTTGATTCCACCTTTTGAAGGAGCAACTCAGTATTCGTCTCCTCTCCTCATGGCGCTCCGTATACGTTATGTAACGTTCGCTTTACTTTGAAAAAGCAAGCTGATAAGTTTGACGTCCGGCAAGCTGCTTTGCACAGTCAAACAACTTATGTCTCTGTTCGCATAAGAAGGGCAATTTAGACGTTGAGGAAGCTTTTTGGAGGTGCTCGACGCCTCCTATAAGTAGAGACATTCTCCAGGACGCTCGGCAAGCACCTTGCGAGGGTGTCTTTCGGACGCTCAGGCGTTCCTTTGCTGAGTGCGTTTCTGGAGATGTTCTTTTGCATTACTAAGACGCAAGTTGTCGCACAGGCGGCCACTGCCTTTGTAAGAAGGTATGAAGGTCTTTAAGGCCCGTCTTGAAGACGAAAGCCGTACGTCTTCCTTTAGTGTTCACACACTTCAGGAGCAGCGTGCGGCTCTCCATGGAGACTCGCATGAGGACGTCCCTTGAAAATATTCAACGTCCTACGCAAAACGCGGTACGTCATAACATTGAGATGTTGGCAAGGTCGCTCGCCAGGACGCCTCTTGGCGGGCCTTGCATGCATCAGGGCGCTCAACGAGATCCTCTCTGAAATGTCGTTCAGAACACTTGGTGTTCTCTGCACAGACAAACGCTCGCAGCTAAGCAGGGGACGTTTTTTGAGGAACGCTCAGCAGGACGCTTTCCAGGACGCTAAGCAGGACGCTTTTGAGGACGCTCAGCAGGACGCTCGGCAGGACGCTTATGAGGACGCTTTTGTGGACATTCGCCAGGACGCTTCAGTGGAAGCTCGGCAGGACGCTTTGCGAGAGAAAAAGACTTGTAGACGGCGTCTTATTGCTGTTCAGGACGTTTATTAGGACGCTTGACACTTTCTAAACGCTCGTCAAGAGGAGGTTTTTCAGGACTCTCCACAGGACATTCCTTTACAGAAATTTTTAAAAAAGGAATCGGAGTTAGCGGAGAGACATACCCGAATTTTTTCTTCGATCCCTCTTGCCTCTTCATCGATTTCTCTGAGAATCGGGAAGATTATATACTCGGATTCCTGGGTGACTTTCGGTCATGTTAAAGGGTTTTCCCCTATTAGCAAAGTGCTAATTGTTTTGTCAAGTAAGGACGTTTTCCCCATTGTCAAGATACTAAACGTTTTGTCATTTAAGTGGGGGACCCCTCATAAATGGGGTAGTTCTCATTGACATAGATTTTAACGTTTTTATCGTTTAAACGGATAAACTCTCATTAACAAATTTCGGAAGAGCTCTCATTCATTTTCAGAGGCTCATCCGGGGAGTAAAGAAAAAGACTTGTAGACTAGATTCCAGGAAGTCTTATGTCCAATATCATAAGAACATTGAAACGGTCCTTTTCGATCCTCGGTTCTCACTTGATGATCTCTATTCGAATATTACTCCCTTCTCTTGGCAAAGAGTCTTGGCAAAGAGGCAAGGAGTTCTTTTAAAAAGTCTCATTCATTAGAACGTGGACAGTCGTTTTCCTTTCTTTCTCTCTTCCTCGTCGAGGAAAGATGTAGTAGAGAATTCGATGTTCAAATTACTACAATACTTACGTAGTTTATCTTTGCGTCATTTTGCTAACGCATGGGTCAAGTCATATACGCATATCGTATTTACCTCTACGGATAGAAGCCGAAAGAACTGTTGTTCTAATGTATTTAATTGACACTCCCTTCAACCTTCCAAGAGTTTTCGGAGTAAGAACAACTCTTAAGGTATTGTTACCGACACACCAACTCAGCTTCTGTATTTAGCGAATTCTGTTTCGTTTAAATATGCCTGCTTGAGAGTTTCCTTTTGCTCGATAATATCATACCTATTCCTTCGTAAAGGGAGTAGCTGGCAACTCGAGACGATGAATGAACAAGGCTGCTGTTACTGTGATCTACGCAGTACCGGCTAGCTCTGTGACATGCCCGGTTGGTTAAGTCTCTCTCCCCTGCGGGAATGGCTGACTAGCCGTCTCTCTGCCCTACAATCATGGATTTTAGCCTCGGGTTGAGGAAATTTCTAGTAATCATGAATGAACATGCCTTCCGTTTACTTAGAAAATTTCAACAAGATATCTCTTATACCTGTTCGGTGCGGTTTTACCGCACTGTAACAGAATTCTGTACGAGTCTACCGCGGCATAGCACTATAATAATGCTCTCCTGCTTATGCAAAGCGCAGCCTTATTTAGGGAAGGAAGCAGGCTGAGTGAGGGATTGGATGAGTGCTGGGGACCATTTCCTCGCTGGAGAAGCTTGTTTTCCCTGAATAAACAGCAATTCAGACCTCTACAGTTTTTTCTCACGGAGAAATTGGAATAACATCAAAGATCTAGTAATAATTCTAATTTTCTCTCAACGGCTTGAGGATCACCTCGGGTGATAGCGAGAGGGTGCCAGACATCCGAACAGAGGAACAGATGTCCTGGCACATTGTTTGAAAGAATTGGAAGCCAATTTGGTCGGCTCTCCAGTTCCTCGAAGAGTGAGTTTTGATCGAGTGGTCCAAATCATCTCGGATAATTTCTCAGCGCTCTCATAGCTCAAGAAGAGAGAGTTGGTTATGGGCTTGGGCACGGAACGTAACGATCCTCAAGAGGTTCGTTAAACTAGTGCACGTCCGTGCGGGTCTTCTCGATCGAAGGCAGCACAACTACTGACGTCTTGAGTAATCCTCACTTAGAGTATGTCAAAAGTTGAGGAGAGACTGAGGGCGTCCTTTCGTTAAGTTTTTCGTAATATTGAAGACGAAGGAGCTTCCTCTTAAGTTGTTCCCTTATTCATGATCCTAGAGGATTAGCATTAGTCGCCACCATGTTGGCCTTTAAGAGGTTTGGATTCACAGAGGTCATGTAATTCAGAGAGAATTGTCCAAAGACCCTTCCGAGAATCGGTGTAATCTAACATCGTCACTTAGTGAAGTATCTAATATCTCTCCTCTCTGAGTCTGAAGGCGTTCAGACTATCGAGAAGCGATAAGATCTTCAAGATTAATGGCAGTCTCTTGGCCAAGGCAAAGCAGGTTCTGCTATTTTCAGTGTTCAATCGGAGGGGGCCGTTTCTGGAGATAGTGAAGGGAAAATGACTGTTCCTCCACCTCGACCTCTGTGAATTTCTTTATGGTTCTATCTTTCCGTCTCTGAAGTATGAGATAAGCTAGAAGTCCTAACTATTGTAGAATATGCAAATATGTTGTTGACGGCCTCTAGGCTCAGAGATTCGGTTCTGTCAAACAACAGAGCTTCACGATCTTTGAGGTCTGTGGAGATCTTGAAATTCTCTGGATCGAAGGTTCCGGCATGGAACTTAGACATAGTCTGAGTTTCTGATGCCAAAAGTATTTCGAACCTATCCTTTCTGCGAACTTAATACATGTGACCAGAAAGGCTAACATTCTAACCGCTCTAGCCACGGCAAAGAGGGTTAGTGAGGTTTTAGCCATCATCAGAGGTTTTGGCTTTAAAGGACATAATGCGGTCTGTCCTCTAAGCCTTCCGTTCTTGGTAAGAACGAAAACCTGTCTAACCCTTGACCCGAAGGCTTGGAGACCAAGGGTATGGCACAAATTATTGGGCAAGGGCATTAGAGAGTCCTGTCGGGTCTCTCAAGTTTTATCTTGATAAAACTATAGAAAGTCGAGGTCAACGGACAATCTGCGGTGTTCCGTAAAAAGACCAGACTGGTTCATGTCCAAGAACACCCTGGCATTATAGTCAAGGAGTTCTTTTAAAAAGTCTCATTCATTATGTTCGCATAAAGATTTGAGATTTTTTCTTAATATGAATGCTCAAGAGGTGAGGGCGCGGCCTCGGAAGCATTTCAACAGAGCATGACACTCAGTAACATCCTGAGTGCCACGCTTTAGCGAAGCAACTCTGTGTTCGCTTCACACTCCCGACGGGATGTGAAGACGACATTTGAGATCTGTAAGTCGCTAGGACCATACATATCCGTAGATATATTATTGGGGGCAGGAAGCAACACGAATCCTATCCTATAGAAAAGGGATAGGTGTGCTTTTAACTTTGAAGGGTTGGTCGCTTGAGGCGCGTTCCTTTTCTTTAGCCTAGAAGTTATGGAACTAACTTTGATAGGTTAGGTCAGGTGGTGGTTTTAGCTTCGTTGCCCTCAGAAGTATGGTCATATGGTCTAGTCACATTGTGGTCACGCCCCCGTTGACAGATCATCTAGAGCGCACCAGCATTACAGGTCTCTACCTCGCTGGCAACTCTAGTAAAGCAGAAGCAGACTTTGGTGACAGTAATCACGAAGTCGGCTATGCTAACAGGTGAGGAACCAAGATGTATATCATCTACTTAATTTAGTTTCCTAAAAATCCTATTCTGTCTCTTCCCACCATCCGAAGGTGGGATTCAGCTATATATATATCTGTCAGGTAAGTTTCATGAACAAAATGTTATTGTTATAATACAATTAAGTTTGTTCATACTTACCTGACAGATATATATAATTAAAGTGCCCACCCACCTCCCCTCAGGAGACAGTGGCACTGATAAAATATGAATAGGAAATGGGAATGGTTCCTGATATCCGCCTCCCAGCGGCGGGAATGGGTACTACCACCTGGCCGCCCACTGCGTGTGCCGCGAATTTTGAAATTCTGTCGGACATCAGAGAATACAGCTATATATATATCTGCCAGGTAAGTATGAACAAACTTAATTGTATTATAACGATAACATGTTTACATGCATTACTGTTAGGTTATCAAAATTGTTCTTAATATTAACATCTATGAAAACCCTTTGATAACGTCAGTGGAATGACTGTCCTCACATGACTTGTTGATTCAGATTTAGCTATTCAGCAAAGGTAAATTTCAAATTTAAAACATGTAAACTTCAGCAATTTCATCTTGAGTCAATATTATATGGAAATAAATCAGTTCAATATTTGTATTTTGAATGAAAACCATTTTTTTAAACAATATATGCTTCATAGATAGGCTACATTGCTGTAAATGGAATTCCTTTCCTAATCCACAACCTGCCCCCCACTCCCCCCCATTTAATGTACTGCTCAAATCTGTCTCATATTATGCAAGACTCAAAACAAAAATAATTCAAGAGTAAGTTTGAGAATGTATAGCCCTCTCATGGAACCTCCCTATTCATTTTTTAATCATCGTCAACAATGTACGTAATTTTGATTCAAGAACATGTTAGCTTTTTGACCCAAGGTTGGCAATGCCCTTTGGGCCAGTAAGCATAAGTAAAATAAGAGGTAAGTATTTATGGAACATGAACTGTGTACTGCTTTATTACGTAGCATAATTTGTACCAAGATGTGTTGCTACACAAAAATAAAAGAGGATCACATGCAAACTGAAAGTCGTCTTTTATCACTTGATTCCAGGTTGAAGGATAGCTGACATAACGAAGCTGAAGATTTGCATCGTACTAAAATTAGAATACATAGTTGCCAGCTTTGACTAACAAATCCTAGTTGGAAAGTTTGAAAATAACTTTGTGAAAGAGTTCACAATGAATGGCATCAGTGGAATAAAAGTTGTACAGGGTAATTCCGAGGAGGACCTTGCTTCGATTTTATGGCATAGAATAGAAAGTGGGAGGTATTCAGAAGCCCTGGACGAGATAAAGGACGAGAAATACCATCAGTACCTTGTTCACCATAGCTTGGAATTGGTGCCAGCTGTGTTAAAGTATCTGCAGGAAGATCCTCTAGTGGAAGGAGAGAAATGCATTGAAGAGATTCTGATGTACATTGCTTCTGTTGCCAATGCAAAAGAAGCTTTGATTGTATTCCTGGAGAGCTTGAATTGAACCGCTGTGAATCATACTTCAGAGTTCTATTAAAGCCAATGCAAACTCTGCTCTTGCGTGAAGTGACTGAAAAGACACGATCTACCATGTTTTCTTGGGTGTTCAATACACTGTATTCACATGTAGTAACGCTTGATGTACCAAAGAACTTCAACTTGGAAGGCGAAGAGAGAAAATTATTAGATCTTCAACCGGAAGTACAGGAATTAACCAGAACCCTGCAGTGGTTAACCGAGTTTTATGTTGTGTTTTATGAGAAAGTCATAACTGGGGAGCTGGTTTGGGGAGGCAAAGTGAAGAATTCTAGGCATTTTCTTGCATATTTCCTCTTGCAGCTTTTTGACCGACCTTTCACTTATCTCGATGTTTATTGCCCTGAAGGTGAAGTGGAGAATTCTTTGTATCGTACATGCCAAAAACTTGCATGTATGATTGCTCACCTCTTTGGAAATTCATTCAGCCTTTTTGATCACATTTCTTGGAATAGATCCAAGACAATTTTAGCTTCTGATGGGAAAAGTGATGACAGTGTAGAAGATAGTGAAGAAGCTAATGTTAAGGGTGATGATGTGGAAGATGAAGATAAAGAATTGACTGAGAAGTCAGAGGGAAGTGAAAAAGACTGTGTTTCTCAGCTGTCGTTAGCCTGTTATTTTTATTGCATACTTAGCCAAAATATGGCAAGCGACTTGGTTCCATTTGTATATTCTCATCAGTATGTGTTTTTGAATTGTCTTCCTCTGATTGGTCACTTACTAGAAAGAAAAGATGACACTGCTATTCACAAAGGCCTTATGTTATCCAAAACATTGTTGAATAAGATTTTAGAGAGTTCATTACCCAATGAGTGTTTAGAAGCTAAAGCACATTCTTCATTTCCTCAACTTTTGATAAGAGTTATGACATATTGTGATAATTTAGAATTGAGAAAAACAGCTTTAGACATATTTCGGCCGTATCTCAGGAAATTTGACCGTTCAGGTAGAAGAAACTTGTTAAAGTGTCTCCTTGTGTCTGTTAAACATGCTGGCGTACTGGGTGTAATTATTCATGAATTGAAAGAAAATGTCTCTCAGTGTCTTAATGAGGAAATGATGGATGCAAACTTTTGTGGTCACAATTTACAGAAACTTGTGTTGCTTGCATGTTCTTTGCAAGACGGTGAGACAACAGATTTACTGGAGTGGAGTGACAGTATAATGGCAGCTCTGAATCTCTTGATATTCCTTTATGTACGAGACAGAGAGGACAGGACTTGCATAAAGAAACTGGTGCCTGTGTTGCAAGAGGACTTCTTGGCAAAGCTTCGACGAGGTCTGGAGCTCTCTCGGGCTCACTACGAGCTGAAGTTGAGGGAGTTAGCCACCCCCAGAAAGAAGAGAGAAAAGACAGAAATGTCTGTATCAGTCGGAGGTGTAATGCTGCCAAACATTCCCCCAGACCAAGAGGAGAAAATTCTGAAAACTGCCCTGTGTTCATTTGATATGATGCAGTGCGTTTTAGCGAGAGTTGATCAAGTGGTCCATGACACGTGTAAAGGTTCTTGAAGGCAGGATATGGTGCAAAGGTGTCTTGCATATTAATCATCTATGAACATAAGTGAATGTCCATTTTTTAATTTTTGTGTATTCTGTAATTACTGAAAAATCATTTTCAAGTGTAAACACTCTCAGGAGATTAATATTGTATTTAGACCTTTATTGTGATATTGTGAAATGCATCTTAATCAAATTTAGAAAAGTAATTCTTTTTTACCAGGAATAAGTTCACTTTACAAAATCAATGTTTAATGATCTCCAAATTTAACAAATTTAATCATATACGGTATGCATTTTTCTTTAGCCTTTGTTTCTCTTTGCATATTTACTTTTTGTAATAAATCTAATAAATATTTAATTGAATTTGGTTTCCTCCCCCATTTTATGAAATGTTTATTGCTTTCGTCTCAGTGCAATTAATTAAGCACTCTCAAAGAGCATTACGCTCAATAAATATGATTGACTTACAGAGAGTATTGAAAAGCTTGATAAAACTTAAGAATTATTTTTCCTCATTTGTATTTTTTTCATGTTATTATCTTAGTGAAAGAATAAAATTTTGGGAAGTAATGTTTGTTACAATAAATCTAAAAAAAAGGTATCTCTGAGTCTTTAGTTTTACAGTGATTTATTTGACTGGAGGTACAGTGGTGACTACGTGGATTCTTGTCAATAAATCTTGTCAATAAGTGATTAAATATTGATGTCAGATTAAAATTTTTAGTGATACTTAGACAAATTAAGATGGCTTCTGAAGATTATGGCTTGCATGGATCTTTTTAATTCAAACCCCTCATTTTGACTTGTTTGCGCATAGAAAAAAATGAAATTAGACTTCTATGCACATTTTCTTGACTAAAGCTTGGTAGGTGGATTCTTTGAGTCAACCTTTGATGTTGTGGAAGTGCATACCTTCCTTCTGTTCAGTCTCTTGAGAGCCTTATGAGATATCAACTTAGGGGAAACCTGTGTGGCTCATGTCAACAGAATCTATAAAAATCTTAGGCTCCTCCATCTTTGCACTTGGATGTCACACAGAAATAACAGTGTCGTGATAAACCTTTCCCACCACCTTCAAGATCTTTAAGGGCTCAAGATTGCTGAATGTCCTCACAGGCCCCAGTACTTGGCCTTTGGCCTCGATTCTGTATTCCATTCCATTCCATTTAAGGACTTGAGAGTGGCCTCATTCCAAGTTCCTACTGACAGTGGGAGTGTTCCATAAAAAGCTTACTAAAAGATTTGTCTTGCAAAAAATCTTCTTTATAGTGTTTGCATCCACCAAGATGTATTGACCAACTGTATGAACTTGCTTTAGGTCGCACACTGGAATTTGGCCAACCTAACTTCATTTGAACTGTTTTAGAATTGTCCAGATGATTTTCTGTCTTTCTTTTAACCCTCCCTTTCACACATGAAAGGACAAAGGGCTAGCAGATAGGAGACACTCCTGTTCCTAGTTGGAATTCTGAAAAGGTCTGATCACCTTTTTCCATTCCATTATGTTCTTAGCACACAAAAACCCAGTAGCACTCTCCCTTACCTGAACCTATTAAAAGGGCCTATTCACTTTCATTCCTAGGGGATTTGTGTCCTTAAAAAAGTTAGGAACCCAGTGTTCTTGTCAATATTTGATAAATATTCCAAGCATACTGATGAATCAGTTAAGAGAATCGGTAACTGTGGTTGTCATCTTCAATGTGCATAGGTTGTGTCGGGAAACCTGTCAAATTAATGATGTAAGATAAGCTGATTTTCCACAGTTTGCATTGCGTGTAGGCCCATGTTTCAGAAACTACAATGGAAAAAATGCAACATTTTTAAACTGTTTATATTGCCTAACAAACCCTTTACTCTATTAATGCTATACTACTGCCTGGAAGGTGTCATGCATGTCATCAGCTGTCTTCTTAGCTGAAGTAGCTGCACTAGGTGTTGCTGAAAGTTGAAAAAATTGACGCTTGTGTATGATACAAACTCCTAGCACATGTTAATTTTCAAATTATGGACTAATCGTGCCAGCGCATTTCAAGTTGGTAAAACCCATGAAATGCAGGAATGCTAAAAGTACAGTACGTATATAGCACTCTACAATATACCCTTATAAACATTTTTATTAAATTGCCTCATACAGTGCAGTTATGATAACCAATCTCCAGTCAGCCTTTCATTACAATGGGGTTATATTTCATTTTGATCAATTATAAAGCAAGCAATCATATATCCAGGAGCATTTAATACATAAAAGATATATTTTGGTCCAAATGGTTTTAAGCCACCCATTTTATCTCTCTATATGTAGTATTGATTTTTGGGCTCCACAAACAAGAAAAAGTAAAAGTAAAAACCGAAAAATATAAGGAAATACTGTAATGTATTTAACGTTGTTTGTGTCCTGTCTACCACATTGTCTCCCACTGTTCTTGGCAGACCTTTTCTAGACAATCAGTATGCTAAATATACTTCAGTACAGTTAAATTTATTTACTTTAAAAGTGAATATGCAGTTGCTTTGAATTCCCTAGAATAATCACAGCAGCTGAACAACACTGCCAACTGAACATGCACTTTTTAAAAACAAGGACAGTATTGGAGGTGTTTGTTAAGAATTTCTCGTCATAAAGAAAATTGTTGTAATGAATTATGCTTATGAGGCAAATATTGTACAAGCATAAAATGGAAAATCACTGTCATGTAGTGTACCAATAGTTACTTGTATTAGCTTATTATAATCAATCACACATCTGACAAATGATAAATAGATACTACTATACAGTACCGTACATAATTAAACTTTAGTAAATGGAGGCAATATAAACATGAAAAGCAGAAAGGATTATGTAATGCAGTCATTTTTATCAACTCTTGACCTATCCCTAAGACCCCAGCCTAACTTTGCCTGGGTACCAACTTTCATTGTGCATTCACTTCAAAAGTCGATAAAACTCATAACATTCAAGGCAAGGACACAGTTTCCAACTTGTATTTATACTAAATACACTCCATAAGGGGTTTGCATTGTCCCTTTGGCCTGTAGTTGCAACCCTTTTCATTCCTTTTACTGTACCTTCATTTATATTATCTGTCTTCCGTCCTTCTTTCTCCTAACAATTGTTTCATAGTGCAATGCAAGTTTTTCTTCCCACTGACCCTCTTTACTCTCAATTTTCTCTTCAGTGCTGAATGACCCTGTAGTAGTCCAGCACTTGGCCTTTGACCTGTATTTTATAATCCAATCCAAATACTAATTACAGTCTAGTTAAACATGTTTCCCTCCTTAGAATACCCCCACAGATTAAAAAGGCAGAATTATAGCAAGCAGAATCCCCAAGTCTGGATAGTTTCCACATATCTGGTGTGTAGATGATCAGCAGGATTGCTTTCTGTTATGAATGGCAAACATTTTGACAACTTTTGAGTTACATTCAACTCATTATAGCATTCAAGTATTTTGAAGTATGCTCAAGAGAGTAATACTAATAACACTGTGATTAGATGAAAATAATCAGTGGATTAAACAAAACTGACTGTATTCGGTACCACAAGTAGTGATAGGATTGCCTGGAAATTGTAATGCTGGAAATATTTCAATAAATATTAATACTACACAAACATAAACCTTACATCATTGCAGTTCCCCTTCGGCAAATCTAAATTGACAATTTTATTTTTAACAGTTGGCTGAACATTCTTTTCTGATCCTTCTATATTTTATTTTACTACACCCTTGCAGTCTTACTCCTCTCATCTCTTTCCTCTCAATCTTATTGACCCTTTCCACCCTTATGGCAATGTCATGTATTGGCTAATTCACTTCACACCTTTGCAAAGGCTCCCCTATATGTTGTAACTTGGTCAAATTTTCAACACGTCTAATAGTTATGAAGAATCATCACATGCATTAAATTCATTTACAGGTCAAGTGAGGAGACTAGAAACTAGCTCAGCGATATTTAGCTCAGAATCTAGGTCACAACATGAAGGGGCAACACATTCGGAAAAGAGGGCCGATCACGAAGAGGTGATGCACTCCGAAAAGGCTGCAGGCCCAGAAGATTCATCACAACAAGATTTAGGAAGTGATTTTCAATCAGCCCAAGAACAGGAGGAACCATTTTTTGATGCTTCAGATGCTGAAGATCAGCTCAGAAGGGAAATTTTAGATGCTTCTCTTCCATTTGTTCACTCGTTTGGATGGTCGCAAGATGCACTTTCTCAGGGTAATGATGCAACTATTTTTGTTTAGTACAGTTCAGTCTTATGTTTAAATACATGCATAATCAAAAGAATCACAGAATTGAAGGTGACTGTTTAATGATCATAAATTCAAGAACTAATCATTATCTGATAATCTGAACCTGTTCTAAAATGAATGGTCTTTTGTTTTCAGGGGCTGAGAGTCTTGGTTACTCTGGTATGGCACACGGATTGTTTCCAAAGGGCGGCGTTGAGCTAGTCAATCATTTTTATGCTACTTGTAATGGAAGATTACAGGGATTTTTAGAAAATGAAGCTGAGCTTGTAAAAGAACAACCTGAAATGTAAGTAGTATAATCTTAGTAATAGAATCACTGATGTTGTAAGATGAAATTGTTTGTCAACAGAAAATAAGGCACAGATATTTTTATATATACTTCTGTAGCATACCAAGTACTGTAATTACATTGCTCACAGTTTCACTCATTGACAGCTAACAAAACTTGAAATTTGCAGCAGCTTTAATGTAGGTGTATTTATATGTAGGTATTTGCCCTGCCCACTTTTGGGGTAAGAGAGGAACAACTCCAGCAAATAGTCAGTCGTTTCCTGCCGGCTCCCGACTGTAGTTCAGTTGTGAGCGGTCAGCTAGGATTCTATTTTCTTCGAATTTTCCTTTGGATTGGTTTGTTGAAGTACTGGTAGCCTAAGGCTTTGTTTTTTTTACTTAGTTCTCTGTTACAGACTTTCATTATTACGAAAAATTGCCGAATTTGACTTTCAAGATGATTACTCATTTTTCAATGTGTCTGACACTAGTGGTATTAGCATAAGGCATTGTAGATAAGGCTGGAATACCAGACTGACAAAAGAAAAGTGTGATTCACATACTTTGTGCATTGAATGTAGAGGACAGGAATGATCAATCAAGAAGACTTGCAATGATGGTGCAAAGCCAAAGTAGACATAGAGAAATGGAAGATTTTGAGGTCTCACTTATCCAAATTAGACAGAGACAGAAGGCGTAAGGCGGCTTATAGAGCCGAGACCAAGACTAAAATTAAGACTAGAAAATTCTGAGAACTCTTCTGTAGCTGATCCTAATACAAATATCTATGTGTCCTCCTATTTTGTCACCTGTTCCCATCCTCTAATTAATCAAGCGGCTCTTTTCTCCAGTTCCCCCGCTTCCGATCCCGACCCCATTACCAGCCTCGACTTGGAAATTGTGTATAGAGGTTCATTGCCTATCCTTAGGGATAAGTAATAGAATATAAGTTGTTAGTGCAGTGGAGGAGGCGGCTGTTCGTCCTGCCAACACTCCTAGGTAATGGTTACTGGCCTACTCCCCTGCATCTGGGAGCAGTCATACCAGAGGCTGTAGGGAGGTCGGTGGAGACTGCCCAGGTCATAACAGTGGATGGATGTTGGAAAGGCATTCAGAGGTTAGTGAAGCGCAAGTGGAGGAGGCAACTGTTCGTCCCGCCAACGCTTCTAAGAAAGGTCACTGGCAAACTCCCCTGCATCTAGGAGCGGTCACACAGGACATCGTAGGGAGGTCAGTGGGGACTGCCATGGACAGTTGTCCCCTCAGTCGGACCTGTTGTAGTATCCCAGGTAGACGGCCATTGGAAAGGCATCCAAAAGGAAGTGCACAGGCTGGCCTCAAGTTCTGAGGGGGTACAGTCCAGGCGCCAGTGGCACTTAAGTGACGAATCACGGCCCTTGAAAAGGCTGGTTTCTGAGACAGTCCACTCTCTCCCCCGTGCTGTGTAATAGATTTAGTGAGTCATGTAGTTTTTGGGATTCCCTGGAACGTTTTTTTCTCTAGAACGACCTGGTTCTATAGCACCAGAGCCCCAATGGCACCAGAACACCCAATGGTGCCAGAGCACCCAGTGGTAACTGAATGCCCAGTGGCGCCTGTGTGCCCATGAGTAGCCGAACTGCTACTAACCCCTAAACATCCGGTAGCACCCAAGCACCCAGGGATGCCTGAGGTTCTAGTTTTTCAGTGCTCATCAGTATACGAACCCCCCTCTACAGTCAAAAGTATTCACATGCACAGACTTTGCTTTCGTGCTCTAAAACATGCTCGGCGCCATATACCAAGCAAATGATGCCAGCTATTCCTTGGTCTTTCATGGAGCATTCATTATTACCGATTCAGCGTCAGTTATCTGACATTTTGAGTCCACTCAAGAAAGGTGCCTTTTCTAAAACGTGACCCTAGGAGTTTGTTGCTGTCTGTCAACCATGTATTCAGAAGAGGATGATGTTTTGGATCAGGCTCACCTCAGATTTCTTATGCAGCGTTATTGAAGGACCTGCTGCATAACTTCCCAAGTTTCTTCCCTCCTGCTCCAGCTTCAACATTTTTTTCACGACGGATAAGCCTGCAGACCACAGTCTACCAAAAATAACACTCTATCCTTCAACAAGGAAGGCTCTCAGCTAATTGGATAGTTGACTAGCTGAGAAGAGAGGGCAGGGGAATTCTTCATTAGTTATCCCCCTTCTCGTCTTGAGTGGTGGAGGTATTCGACTTACGATCTAATAGACTCATCGCACAGGTTGGTTTTCAATTTAGTCAAAGTGATGTTTCCCCCTAAGGAGACTGAGCATCTTCTTAAAAAACTTTTCAGGGTTTTTGAAGATTTGAGTTGCTTGGTAGGCACATTGGCCTGGAAAATCAACAATATTCCTTAATATTGAAGACATAGTAAAGACATAGTAACTGATTGGTTGAACGTCCTTTCATGTGCGGATAAGGGAAAAAGAGATGGATCTTGAGAGTTGACATCGCTCTAATCAATTTGGGATTCAGCAATGTAATTGTACTTCGTAAGTTACATATACATGCATGTAAAAATGACATTATTACAATAAGATAATATTTTATAGTAGTATAGTATATACTTACCAAGTACTTACAGATCAGAGCCCTCCCTCCTCCCCGCATATGGGAAAAAGGAGGAAACAATTGACTACTTGCTGGAGTTGTTCCTCTCTTACCCCGAAAGTGGGTGGGCCAAATGCCTGTACCTACACCTACACTAACGGTACTGCAAATTTCATATTTTTTAAGTTGCTGGCAAGTGAAACTGTGAGCAATGTAATGATTTGGTAAGTATACATGTATATATAAAACATTATTTTATCATAACAATTTCATTTTAATCACACTTTCATGTACTAAAGTCACAAAGTACATTCTTCAAAATAAATGTCACCTACTGTTTACATAGCAGCATTGCATACCAGAGTGAGAAAGAGGAATTCACTCTTTGTTAGTCTTTGCCTCCCACTTTCTTCACTAAACAGTTGTGTTTGTCATTGGCTGTATGAGCAGTCACTTTTGTGATTAACTAAGTAAATTACCAGTGATTGTACTGTAGTATGTATGTATTTATATTAATTCTTAGTACAACCACCATTTATTGTTCTGCAGTCTCAGTAAGGCCTCGGACCCTCCCAGAAAGTTAGAATGCATAAAATTTGTAAGAATAATGTTATATTTCTTTGATTACAGAAAGAAGGGAACCACAGCATTCATAGCTTGTGCTGTAGAAGAAAGACTCCGGATGAATGTCGAGTACCTTGATATTTGGCATAAGGCATTAGCTCTGCATGCATCACCTCTCAATGCCCAGAGGGCTCTGGAAAATATCACCACTCTAGTTGACCACATCTGGTATCATGCCGGTGACCGTTCGACCGATGTATGTTTAATGCTGGATTTTGGTGTGGTTGAAGTACAGTATTTTAGGATAGTATTAGTAGTAGTTTATGGTTGACTTCTGAGCAAATATGTTACATATTAATTGCCTGCAGATGTTAGTGTATTGATTTTTATAATAAATGAATACTGTATATATATTTTATCATTCATGAGGTACCTTACCCTAGGAATTGTCATCTTAATCTTTGTAGAACAGGCAAAAAAATAAACATGTCTTTTGATGCCAATGTACTAAAATCCTCTTTGCCAAATGATTGCTGTGTACATAAGTTGTGTACCTACACACCAATACAAAGGGCTAACAAATGCTTCCCTAGAGCCTACTACTTTGTTACAAAGGGTTATAATCAGTGGAACATTTACCAGAGAAGTTTTTGTTCTTTTCCAAGAGGCTTCCAAGACTATCAAAGCCCTATGATTTGGGATTTTAAAAATCTTTTTGTAAAAATTGAATCCTTATCATAATAGTGGACTTTCAAGCTGATATCCAAAAAACTAGATTGTTTGTCTGTCATCAAGGACTGTAGGGTAGCCTTGCCCCAAACTTCTATTCAATGTGAAACACTGACTTTTTCTTTTTCTTCATTGCAGTTCAACTGGTACACCAAAAGAGGCATATTAGCTGCTATTTACAAAACTACAGAGATCTACATGCTGCAGGATAAATCAGCAGATTTCCAGGTATGTATTATCATAGATATTTTTCTCTTTTTTTCAATGAGTATATAACTACATGAAAAATAACTTTGTAATCTAATAATTCCCAGATCTCTATGTAGATGTTCTCATTCAAAATACAAGACTTTGGTCTACAGTTTTTTCCTTCTTTTTCTTGTACAAGATGCTAAGCTGATTTTATTAAAGTTTAAACTGTACTCGTGTCTGTAACTATTCAGGTAAGGACTCCCCCGGACTCCCTCACATATACTACCAAAGTCTTAAATATTTAGTCCAGTGAACAGTTATGCTCAGCAAGATATAAGTCCTTGAAGGAAGATGAGTGTTTGATATGTTTAAGTAGAGATTGCAAAAAATCTTTGGTTTTTCAAAAGCTCTGAAGAAGTAATTAGGAGTTTTGAAAAGCTTAAAAATTAGCTGTATATTGTATTAATACACCTTACATACTAAAGTACTTTACAAGTCTTGGTAGAGGCAATATTGCAATGATTGCTGTATTGACTGCTTGAATAATATCTGCATTTGAGATAATATTTAACCCTCTTACGCCGATTGGACGTATTAAACGTCGAGTCAAAATGTCTCCCGTATGCCGAGGTTGGACGTATCATACGTCGGCTCAAAAAAGTTTTTTAAAATTCGCGAAAAATACTTATAGGCCTACCAGCCGAAAACTTTTGTATCACGCGCCTTGGGGGATGCTGGGAGTTCACGGATCAAGGCGTTGTTTTGTTTAAAATCGCTACGCAGGCGCGCAAGCGCGAATTTCTTTCTTATCGCACTAAAAAGTATCAGTGACACATCTCGGAAATTATTTCGTCACTTTGACATAATTATTGCACCATTTTAAATTATCCTTTACATGAAGTATTATATATGAAAATGTGCGCAATTTCATGCACAATACAACTAAAAAATACTCATGATTGTAGCTTTTATCAATTTTGAAATATTTTCATATAAATAACGATAAGTGCAAAAATTTCAACCTTCGGTCAACTTTGACTCTACAGAAATGGTCGAGAAACGCAATTGTAAGCTAAAATTCTTATATTATAGTAATATTCAATCATTTGCATTCATTTTGCAACAAATTGGACGTCTCTAGCACAATATTTCGATTTATGGTGAATTTATGAAAAAACTTTTTCCTTACGTTCGTGCGATAACTCTTCCGATACATTTTTCGTGCGATTGTCCCTAATGTTTGCACCCTTTGGAAATTTTTATTTGCCGTTACATAAAGTTTTATATATGGAAATGTGCGCAATTTCATGCACAATACAACAAAAAAAAAACCATGGTTGTAGCTTTTATCAGTTTTGAAATATTTTCATATAAATAACGTTAAGTGCAAAAATTTCAACTTTCGGTCAGCTTTGACTCTACCGAAATGGTCGAAAAAACGCAATTGTAAGCTAAAACTCTTATATTCTAGTAATATTCAATCATTTACCTTCATTTTGCAACGACTTGGAAGTCTCTAGCACAATATTTCGATTTATGGTGAATTTATGAAAAAAAAAATTACGTTCGCGCGGTAACTCTTCCGAAAAAATCAGAATTTTTTTGTGCGATTGTCGAAATGTTTGCACCATTTAAAATTAGCTGTTACATAAAGTTTTTATTTTATATGAAAATGTGCGCAATTTCATGTAGAATACAACTAAAAATGATTGAAGGTTGTAGCTTTTCTCTTTTTTCGAAATATTTGCATATAAATCACGATAAATAGAAAAAAAACCACGTTCGGTCAAATTGACTCTACCGAAATAGTTGAAAAAAAACGCAATTGTAAGCTAAAAAACTCTTACGGCCTAGTAATATTCCGTCATTTTTCTTCATTTTGAAACAAATTTGAAGTCTCTAAAACAATATTGTGATTTATGGTGAATTTTTGAAAAATATATTTACCTTCACTCCGCGCGCCGATTCGCGGCCGCAAGTCTCCGAAATACGTACATGGCATTATCCTAATATTTGCTCCTTTTCATATTAGCCTTTTTATAGAGTTTCATATATCAAAATGTGCGCAAATTCATGAAGAATATAATAAAAAATAATTGAAGGTTGTAGCTTTTTCCATCTTTGAAATATGTGCATATGAAAAAATATATATATTAAAATTTCGACATTAGGTCAAATTTAACTCGTCCGAAATGGTCGAAATCTGCAATTCTAATCTAAAACTCTTACAGTATCGTAATATTCAATCATTTGTCTTAATTTTGAAACAAATTGGAAGTCTCTAGAACATTATTTAGAATTACGGTGAATTTTTGAAAAAAATATTTTTTTGCGTCCGCGCGTTACGAATTCGTACATCATTTTGTGATAATATTTTTCCGGTGTTGCTTTTATTGTTTTACAATGTATTATATATCAAAATGATTGCAATTTAGTGTAAAATACAACGCAAAAATAAGTAACTGGTTAGCTTTGACCGTTTTCTGCACAGCGTGATTTGAATACAATTATGTATGAATTTTTTTTTTTTCGCGACTCCACCCATATCGCATTATTTACATATGATAATAATATTATTTTTCATTTTCTGATGGTTGCATTCTAAACTTCAGGCAATGACAAAAAAAGGAGCCAAAAATGAACTCTTAATCTCAAAAGTACGCCGCGCTGTAATTTTTTGAAAAAATTATTTTTCCACTTCCGCGCTCACTCCAAACCAGGCCCGGCATACGGGAGACGTTTTGATTTTTAGGGCTCCGGCGTAAGAGGGTTAAACTTATTCTCCCATGGCTTATGTTTTTGTTTGTCTTGTCAGAATATGTTTATGGGAGCTTTGGTGGTGATTGACTTATGACATGTTGGCACTGTAATCCCATTCTGTCTGTGATGTTTTTGGTCACTCCCATATTCAGTAGTGTGAGTGAACTACTTAATAGTGCTACCACTGCAGTTACTCCATATGAGTATTTTTATCTGTGCGGAGTTGGGGTGAAATGAGATGCTCTTCAGTTCCCATCATATACTCAAGCTCACCCCCATTTGCTTTTTATGTAAATGTTATATCATTGTATAAAAGTCAAATGGATGAAACATGAGTAACATTTGAAAAAGTTTCTGTGCATTCACACATTTTTCAGAAGACCAAGTTGATCTATGGGAAAAGTAGGCCTTATGAAAAGTATCCTCAAAAACTGCAGTCAACCTCTGTGGCGGAACACATTCAAAGAATTATTTTGTTTGCCTTTGTGAGTCAAAAGCATCAGAAGACAAAAGTGAATGAACTACACAGCTGGCTTTGAAATAAAATATTTTTTATTTAACACTGATGGGATTCCAAACTACAGCTGGCAATAACAGCATTGTTATATTGTCCTCTGTACATTCTGTTCCTAATTTTCCTTTTGCTTCCTTTTTCTTTGTCTTTTAAGAATCTTTTCTTATATAGTTTACTTATCGAATGAATATACTTAGTAAAACAATGGTTTGTACTTTTACAATACACTGAGAAATATAAAAATTTTGTTAAATGCATATCTGTAGTGACAAGTATTCACAAAAATGTGTACTTGTGTGAAGTTTATCCTTGTAAAAATAAATTAAATCAGTTTTTTATCATTGCCATCTAGGATACTTGGGCTTTCATGAATCGTCGATTATCAGACGTCCATTCTGTTGGGAAATGTGCTCGGTCAGCTGAAGCCTTTACAGGAAATTTTGTGAACTTTTCAAAAGCAGGTCTTGCCACTGTGAGTATTAAGTGAGCTTTTAGAAAAGGTAATGTCGTAGTACGTATCCTTTAAATTGCTTTCATATTGCAAACTACTGCATAAATTTTGTCTTTCCCTTTGAAGGAGCTATATGCCATGTTCTGTGCATATGTAAAATATCCATTTACTATTACTGATTGATCATAATTTATAAAGACATCCAATTATCATTACAAATTACTGCACATTATATGATGACAGGTCTGTTATTCATCTGGAATTTATAAGCTGAAGTATGCAATACTTGTTCATTTTGTTACATGTGACCCATGAACTCTGATTGGTTGTTCATTAAGTACTTGGCCTGAGATTTGCCTGTTTCTTTTATACACTTCCGAAATCTATATTTTTCAGTGAATTATCTATTTTCCTTAGTATTCATGATTATTAAAGGAAATTTAAATTATGGGAAGCCTAATCTTTTACATTGAGAAAAAGTAAGAAAACGGTGGACTCGAAAAACACAGCATCTTAGTTTACTTTCGCTATTTTGTTGTCTTGGTTTTTTTTCTTTACTGAGGGTTGAGTCAGCAGATGACAAATGGTATATAATAAGTAAATTTCTTCAGTGAATACATATCACCATGGAGCTTGGACTCCCTCATTATGTCTGTAGGTATAGTTAGTCATGTGTTTTTGTACCTAATGTTAGGATATGTAGTTAGTGTACTAGTATGCCTCTGTCACCTGTTTTGAAGATAAAAGAAACAAGAATATGGAGCAAGCTGTTCATCTGTGCAATTCAAAGATGTCACTATCTGCTAAAAATAGGTACTATGCTCTGTTTTTTTCCATCTGTCCATCCGCCTGCGGTGTTTGTGCATGGTAACACTGCGTCCCGGGCTTTAAATAATATCCTATTTCGAATCTTAACGGTGTAATTTGCATAAAGTAAATTATTAAAACACTTTTCAATTGCAAATGTACACCCAGATATCCTTTTATTTGCCTAAAACTTACACATAGTGTAACTATTTAAAGCCCGGGACGCAGTGTTACCATGCCAAAACACCACAGGTGGATGGACAGATGGAAAAAAACAGAGTATAGTTTTCATGTGCACATGTGAAACAGTGGTAGGTGAACATTTTTTGTTGATGGGATTTTGTATCAATTAATAAACTGTTTGCAGGAGTATATAAATCTAGGCCTTACATAGCCTAGTTGTTTGCAGTGAGAAACATAGTGTATTGCATCATGCTATTTTTATATGTGCGTTCAGTATCTAGGTAATTATATGTGAGGCCTAGTACATTTAAAAAGATATTGTCTTCCATTTTAAGTATAATGTGTTGAAAAGTTCTCTCTTGAATATTTTATATGTAACACTGTATAGATACGTTTCTCAGAATTTTTTATCATAAATTTGTATCTTTTTCCAGGCATTAAACATCTTGGGAATGAATGCCAGAACTCGTTGATCACAGAACTAAGGAAGAATTATGTAGAATTTACTCTACAAAGTTTTTGTGTACATCTTGTATGTAGTTTGTATTAAATATAAATATATTAGTTGCTGAAAGTTTTGCTGTATCCTAAATCTGCCACTCCAGTCATCACTTCTTTCATTACAGCATGATTTATTGTGATCAATAGTTGCTGTTAACAGGTCAAAGTAACCATATGCTATTTGTAATCCACATTATTACATTTGTTTTGATGGGACTGCTATGTGCATTACCAGTTCAAGAAAATGTTGAAGGAGTTGAATGGTAAGATTCTGTTGTACAAAAATAACGAGGATGCGGTGTCCCAAAGACCGAGATGGTTTGGGCATGGCATGAGGAGCAGTTATTCAGAACAGTAGAAGTGGAAGAAGTGTAGAAAGGCCCAAGAGATCATGGAGAAGGGGTATAGATGAAGACCTAGACCTAATGGGAAAGAGTGCAAAACAGGAGTGAGGATAAGTTGTTTCTTGTCTAATGCTGTAATGGAAACAAAAAAGTTTGACTTGAAAATGTTTGATTCATATTCATAAGTTTTAATTTACAACGATAATGAATTATATTTTAAATAGATGATTTTTCAACAAACCTTGAAAATATTGCAAAAGTTTAAAGCTTCATCCCATTCAATAATGCCGGATAGAGAATAGTTACCATCCCCATCCGAGGACCAGGTCTGATTTGTACTTTAAAATAACCCGAGATAGGTAGAAAAATCACTTATGACATTTTGCACTGCAATGCAATTTTCAGTAAACTAAGAGATTGCAATTTCTATATATTATGGCAATTATTCATATATCATCATGACTAATGTGGGATGTCTGTGTTTTGTGATGATTGACTTTGAATGTAAGAAACAATAAGAAAGAGAGAGAGACTCGGTTGGTTTAGAGCAGTGGTTCTTAACCTGGGGGGCGTGCCCCCCTATGGGGGGCGTTAGCAATTTCCAAGGGAGGCGCTAGCCCTAGGTAAAAATGAATAAAAAATTCGTATATAAAAAAATGCAAAAGTATCGCCTTATAACGTAACTTTCCTATAGTCTACTACCCTAGTTAGGGTCGTTTGGCTTACAATGTTTTGTAATTATTGACCTCCCTCCCCATCACTCAGAACCCCTTATTTTTCTCTTTATCTTTCAAGTCTGGGAGGGAATTTTACTCACATATGCAAGGGGAACGTGGAAGGAAGGACCAACTCGAAATTAGAGGGGGCGTGGTCATATAGAGGTTGAGAACCACTGGTTTAGAGCAAGAGTAGTGTGTGTGTATAGAGAGAGAGAGTAGAAACAATAATGATGCAAAATCAGTGGAGGAAATGTGAGTCATAAAGTTATTAATGCTCTGCAGGATTTGCCTTCCAATTTTATCGGCTGTACATCTGATTTATATGACTAATTCTTATTTACATGTGAATTGATCATTTCACGCAAGAGTTACTAATGACTGTATTTGCAAGTCAAATGCTAATTTTCAAACTGAATATCTTTAATGGTACTTCAACAAAAGTTGTGAAATCGCACTGAAACGATGTTTTGTTTGGTGTAGACCCATTAAATCTGAAAACAGGTTTGTTTGGTATACGATGCTCATAATATTTCTGTTTCAAAATGTGCAACTACACATCTTGAAATCTTATCAGGAAAATATGAATCATGATTGCTATCATAAGAAACTGACATCTAGAGCCCGGCCTTCAATGAATTAGCGAGTAAATATCATTATGAATGAATTTCAGTATTAGGTATTGGTTATTATTTTCTCCATAGCGAGTTACGATGTCGGATGCTCACGAATGAGCAATAGATGTAATTGTTCCTCCATAACATGGACATTTGACAAGGAATGTCAACATAATTAAGATGGAAATAAAAACATTGCATTAATCCACGATTAGACTTTTATTTTAATACATTGTACAGGAAGAGAATTTATTTCACTCATGGTATTTGACAAGAATTATAAACATAATTGAAGAGTGTGCACTTGAAAAGAATGCAAGTAATTCATGAATAGACTTATTTTAAAGCACACAAGTAAGAGAGTTGTTCCCGTTGATGACATTTGATAAGAGATAAGACTTAAGGACTCAAATCTACGGACTGTAATGAGATAAGAAATATCAATTTTTTTTCTTAAAACTCTTATCATTTATTTTAATGCAGTGTACGGTACGAAAGTAGTTTTTATTCATGACATTTGATAAGAAGTAATACTTAAGGACTCGATTCCACACACTGCAGTGAGATAAGAACCACAAAACCGTAACTTCCGAGGGTGGAATCCTTTCCGAGGGGTTGGCAGCCCTGCTAATGTTTTGGAGTAGAGTGTAAGATGGCCACTTGAGAGTCTCGGATTTGTTTACGTGCCTCTATCCCCCGTCAAATGGCTGTGTCCTGCCCAACATGGAGACTTTCGACTAGTCTCGAGGAAAGATGATGAAGAAAGTGAGCTTGTCGCAGCTACTGAGCCGCAGCAGCGCCTCCTCCTCCTCCTTCGGGAGGAGGAGGGCGAGCAGTGCCAATGGTGAAGTGTTGTTGGTGGTGGGGGGCGGCGGCGGGGGTTCCGCCCCTCCTACCGCCCCTACTTCTTCTTCTTCCACATCTTCGCCCTCTCCCCCTTCCTCTTACGATCCCTCCATCATCAGCAGCAGCAGCAACAAGAAGAAGTCCAAGAGCGGCATCCTGCAGACGCTGAAGAAGAAGATCACGGGCAAGTTGGACACCTTGCAGAACGCCACCTCCTCCTCCAATACCACCACCAACACCTCCGCCTCCACCCCGAAGAAGAGTAAGAGCTTCGAGGGCCTCTCCAACAGCTTCGGGGAGTCCTTCTCCCAGTCGGTGAGTGAGGAGTCCTCCAGCGATGGCCTCAACGCTAGTGGCGGCGGCGGCGGTGGTGGGGGTGGGGTAGGAGGGCAGCAGCAGTCACACAAGGGCAAGCACAGCAAACGCCGCGCCATACGGCCCATGCAGACGACAGTTGCCCGCCAGAATTCCTCGTCCCACATCCTCACGGACTCTGAGTCAGAGGCGCTGCTGAAGCTAGGCCATGGCGGAGGAGAACTGTTGGTGAAGTCCTCCAACAAAATCAACGAGGGTTCGGTGGTGGTGGCGTCGTCCCAGTCCGTTAACAAGTCCAGTTACATATCAGACTCGTCTTCGACGACGGTTCTGTCCGACAGCCTCAAGACCAAGTTTGGCGGCAGCGGGCACGACCACCCTCCGACCAAGATAAACGTTCCCCAGGTGTTAGTGGAAAATGTCAGTAGTGGCGAGCGGCCGGAGTGCGTAACCAATAGGAGTGCGAGGCCAAACGCCATTTCGGAGACGTCGTCTCCCCAGTCGAACAGATCAGGCTGCGGTGACTTGTGGGAGTTACAGAGTTCGAACTTAGATGCCAGCAAGAGGAGTCTCGCGGAGGAACTTTTCCGTCTGGCAAAGTACGGATGGTATTGGGGACCAATAACGCGAGCCGAGGCAGAGGAGAAACTGATGGACCAACCAGACGGGGCCTTCCTAGTACGAGACTCATCTGACGACAAATACCTTTTGAGTTTGAGCTTCCGATCTTTCAACAAGACCTTACACACAAGGATTGAGCATAGCAATGGTATGCTGATCTGAGATCAAGTTGCATCTTATAAGCCAGCTTAGGGTAGTCATAGGAAGCCTAAATGGCCAAGCCAGACTGCGACCAATATAGTTCTTTTTCAAGATTTGTCATATAAATACCAAATATTATAACCATATACATCCTTTATATCAGGTGAAACATTGATAACCATTACTTTGGCCAAAGATTTTCCATTTCTAGACTTGCCATTGCAATGCCATAACCATATATATAGATCCTATATATCAGGTCAAATATTGAGAATCGTTATCGGTATTTCTCAAAATGATATCCAAAAACTTGATCTTTCTCATGTCACTTTGGTTATCCAGCTTATTTGGGTATAGACTAGTATAGACTTTGACATATTCATTTATTTTAGTTTAAGGAAGATGTAGCCAAAGGCATACCATATTTTGATAGACATGTTTCCATTAGCCTTTTATGAAAATTCTATACATATAGCCAACCCAATTTTTTTCTGGTGATAAAATACATCCACTATCAATATAAAGTCAAATTTGTTTAAATACAATAAATTAGATACAGTTAATAACTAAAACTCCACTTTTTTACATCAGCCCTGGTTTGTGACATTTAGCTAAACCATGCCAACCACATTTACGATCTGTATACATATGTTGTTATCATTCTACTTGAGAGTGACTTATTTGGGATGAATCTAACTACTGTTAAAGATAGCTTTTTATCACCACAGCAGTAGGCGAAGAGATACAAGCTATCTTTAACAGTGGGTAAGGTACCAAATGATACATTTTATTATGAATTATTATATTTTCTCAGCTTTGCATGTAGTAGTTACTGTACACCTGATAAAAAATTGGATATATTCCTTATTTTAGTAAATAAGACTACTAATAAAGTTAATACAATACTAGCCTGCTAGTACAATACTAGCCTGTATTTGGCAAATAGCAAGCCATTGTTTTTTAGTCAGCTTTCTAGTTTCTTAATGGATTTGCTGCCCAGCTATAACTTACACTTATGCAATTGTAATTCGCCTGCTATCAAATCATCTATTGACCTGACTATTTTCTACTTAGTCTGTCAGCGTAGGTTTGTTAAGTTCACAGATTACTAAATGTGCTGGATTTTTTAATATTACATATTACTTTTGAGAAGGATGATGATGCCAGCCCATTGTTAAGAAAAGTGAGTTAATTTTATTTCAAATAGAAAAGAATGGTCGAACCTTGGCAAAGGTAACTATGCAACAAAAGCTTTTGTCACCCATATATATTAGACTTAGATTTAGGTGTCCATAAAATGGATATGTATTATTATTATAGCTAATTCATATTACTATGAAACTAAGGGTAATTAGTACATGGTTGTCATTTAACTAAACGTACAGTTTAATTGTATGCAGGTGTTGTATAGTCTTGATTGTAAACTGCACAGGATGACTTGAGGCCATTTTTAGAAGTCTCCTCATTTTCAGGGTAAAAATGAGTAAAACAACAACTCTTCCCAGTGCTTGAAAATGTTAGATTGGAATAAGGAGGCTTATTTATAAAGAGATGGTAAATCAAGCTTCTGGAATAATTAGTTTCTCAGTGAGCGTTGTGTTGCTTCAAGATTCGTGGTATTTTTATTGTCAGTTTATTACTAAACTCCAATAGGAGTGTTTCCCATTAAATATTTGCCAGCCTTTGATCCCCAACAAGAGGAATTGCTTTATTAAAGTACAGTGATGACAAGAACAGTGCTCTTCTGATTTGGCATATCTGTCAGTCACTTGTTTGGCTGCTCTTTGTCGTGTAGCATGTAGTGTTGTAGGTTAATTTATTGCTGAATAGTTCAAATTAGGGTGTCTTTTTTTTGTTAAAAGAAAAAACAAAGTTAAAAGGTGATTAACCAAAGAGCATATTTATGTTATTCTCCATTAGTTAACTAAAAACATTGATGGCAACATTTCCATTGCAACAAAAATTGTTACAGTAGTTTATGTATCAAGTTTTCCAGTGTCTAGTGCTTTCCAGTCGATAATGGTTTATTTATTTTGTCATGTACTGTTGGCAGAGTTTCATAATTTTTCGTTCACCTGCCTGACGCACCATTCATGCCTTATTTGTTGATTTTTCTTTTCAAAGATGGAAGAAATCATATGTAATGACGTTGAAAACAGTCACTGATATCTTTATAACATTATGTTATGTTATTGTTTACATCTATTTTCTATATAGCAAAATTGACGTGAACGAAATGAAGTGATAAAAAAACGTATCACAACCATAGATATACATTACCAAATAGATAGGAGACACCTATCACTAGTAGTATCGCATAAACATAGTCCTTAAATTATCATTTCAGAATTAAGTTGAAGGTAGTTGAACTATTCCATTTGTTAAATTTTACAGAAAAAATTGGAATCTCACAAAATGCTATCAAATTTAAAAACAAAAAGAAAAAAAAATTATATCCTAACAGTGTGAACCAGGCAACCTCACTCTATTGCTTTTGATGTTATGTGCATGGGAATCTAATGTCAATGTGTCATTTATTGGTCTAAGAAACATCACTCGATGAGCGCGAGACAATTATTCCACTGCATTCGGTGCAAAGTTCCTGTTGGAGAGATACCAAGAAAGCTTAATCATACATAGTAGATGAATCAAATTGTTTAAAGAACGGCAAAATTTAGAACATGGGCCTTGAGGTGGAACACCTCAAAGCACCACAAGAGAGTAGGTCAGTACAGTCGTGTGAATGTTGCTGAGCAACATTCGTTTGTGAATTTTGAATTGTTCCGACACGGCATACAAACCTTCGGTCCTTTTACAATAGGAAGGTACTAGCGGCAGCTGGATAGGTCGTAAGCTTTCGAACAAGGGGTTCGGTAGTTAACTGCTTGTCCGACAGGCGCGCGCGCGCGACTGGGAGGTAAACAATCCACTTTTGCTTTCGGCCTCACAGCGAGTGGACGTGTGTGTTCTACGCTCTCTGCCCGCTTCTCGTCGTTTGCTTTCCCTTGGTTGTATGGTTGTGTTTGTGTTGAGTGAACATTGTAAGTACAATCATTCCCTTTCTTTTTTCATCATTGTGATAATTAAGCTGATCAATTATGGAGTCTCCACGCCCCGCTACCCTCCGGAGATTGTGCCCGGGTACCGAAGGGCGTAAATGCGGTAAGTTCCGCTCCTTCCCAGAAATTGATCCCCATATTTTGTGCGCTCGGTGTCGGGGCCGCGAATGTACCCGAGCCGAGCCCTGTGAAGTATGTATGTCTTGGTCGGAGGCGCAGTGGGGCTTGTACGAAGGTAGGAAGAAGCGAAGGCCTGCAAAGGAGTCGTCGGGAAGCTCTCCCCCGACCCGACTCCTTTTTGGTTTGGTTACACGACACTTCGTCTTCTTTCCTGCCGCCCGCTCAGCTCCCCACGTTTGGCGCCTTCCCCTTAGGGGGGGGTTTCTAGGTCCTTCCTCCTCACCCGATCTGTCGAGTGTGGAGGAGGGCGCGAGATACCCCGACGTTGAGTTGTATCTGGGTCCTCTATCCGTTCGTCTACATCGCACGGATGGGTAGAGGATCCTGCTAATCACCCGACCTTTGCTTCCTCAGGTGCTGTTGCCGCGAAGGACGACCTCGGACAGGTGTGGGGTGAGGGCATCGTTGGGGTCTGCAGGGCGTGCCGAGTGTCCAGGGGCTGCTCTACCATCTCGCTGGCTCTGTGGCGGTCACGCACGCTACGGTGACGACCACTACCACGACCCTGTCAACTCCTGGCTATGCTTCACCTCCTCACCTGGTGTACACCCCGCAGCGGGCAGGTCTCTGTTACACCAACTACATACGCGGTGCAGGGGCCAATCGCCGTACCACGGGGGAGTGTGATGCCGCCGCCTGGGTTTGCCGTGCTGCCTCGACCGGACTTCGTGTGCCCGAAGAGCTCGCCCCTGGACCTCCCACCAGTACCTAGGATGTCTGTGCCGCTGGTCCGTCCACCTGGTCTGCCTGTACAGCCTGCCGTACCTGCCGTACCTGCCCAGCCGCTGTTTACGGACGTGATGTTGCCGACCACTGCTGCCGTTCCTGTATCTGTTCCTGCCGTCTCCACTGCTGTTCCTGTGATGCCTGCACCTGCTGACATTGTTCCTGTTCGTGGCGCCGCTGCTCCCGATGCCGATCTGTTCGGACAGGTGCGTCCAGGCCCTGTTGCTTCGGCAACAGCAGCCCCGGCTCCGCCCTGGATGACAGATCTGACATCGGTCCTGAGGAAGGTGTCGTCGTCGTCTTCATCGTCTTCTTCGTCGTCGTCGTCTTCTGCCGCCTCTCCCCCTTCATCTTCTAAGGCTCCACAGCCTAAGAAGAAGAAGGTCGCCTCCTCCCCCCCTAAGAAGTCTCCTTCGGAAGCTTCTAAGGGCCCGTCTCGCTCCAGTGAGACAGGGGGTTCTTCCGCTGGTCACCCTGCTCCTTCGGGGGCAGGACCCGTCTCTTCTTCCGCAAGGAAGAAGACTACGGCGGGACCAGAGGGTGCCGGCTAACACCGGCACTTCCTCGCCTGCTGTTAGTGGTTCGACCACGGCAGCAGGATCCGTCTCGGCCTCTCGTTCGCGAGAGGTACCGAGTGTACGGTCGCCCACCAGCGACCGTGCAGCTAGGAACCAGACCTCTGAGCCAGCTCAGCGTCAGGTTCACGGCACGGAGCGGAAGACTGGTGACAGCCGCTCACGCGACTCTCACCAGACAGCTCTCGCTCTCGCGGCAGACCAGCTGGCTACCGGGCGGACGTGACGGTCCACGACCGGCCATGGGCTGAGGCTGGGAAGAGGTCCCCCCGTTCGCCGGCAACCCAGCCACGGCTGGTACCAGCGACGTGGACGCGCCGTGAGGATACGCACCGTCCTCTCCACCGTGACAGTGGAGCTCGCCGGTCGCCTGACCGTCACTCTCACAGAGAGCGATCGGGTACGGCACCAGCATCAGCTCTTCTGACACGCGAGACCGGGGCCGCTGTGCTCAGTCCAGACCGTTCTCCACAGTGAGACGGCTCGACCAGGCCTGCAGCTCGATCGCCACCGCCCGCGGGTTGACGATCGCCTGCAGTCCTCCAAGCCTACTGGTTCTGCCAGCGAAGCGAGGATTGGGAGCGTCAGGTCTGCCTCTCCATACTTCAACCTCCTCGGGTTACACCGGGAGGAGCGAAGATGGTATGAGGAGTGATCGTGAGGGGTGCGCCCTCAGGATCCCACCACGACGTCCTACGTACCAGGCACGGTTCTCGACCGGCCAGGTCGTATGCACAAGTGGCTGGAGGAGACCGAGAGGGGTCTGTTGCTGTTCCCCCCTCGAGGGGGGAGGATCTCGGGAGCCTGCTCCTGTTCGAGGGACTAGATGGTCCTACTCCGCAGGATGCAGTCACTCCTGAGATTCAGAGGAACATTTGCCGCCAGGTAATTGCGCTGATTCGTCAGCACAACGACCTTGGGGAAGGATCGCCGCTCCCCCCACCATCCGAGCCCACGTCCCGGCTCGAGTCGTTCTGGGGCCCGAAGAGGGAACCCAGACCGACGGTGGGTTTGCCGCGGTCTGATCTTGCCGACTCAGTGCTGGACCAGGTAGAATCTCTTGTCTCCGGGCAGACGGTTCTCTCAAGTCTGGCAGGTCGAGCAAGCTGCTTCCACCTCCTCTGCTGCGACAGCGGCGTTTTTACGTGCCATCTGAGGACCGATGCCGCCCAAAAAAACAGGTGAACCCCGGGAGTTAGCCAGGCTAACACCGGGTGTGTCTCTGCAGCAGATCCTGTCCGAGAACCTATGGTTCTCGCAGCAAGAGGCACTCGGCCTGGAATCCACTGCCATGGCAGCTTTCCAGGCCGTCTCCTGGATAGATCTGTGGTCCCTCACAGTATCTAAGGTCGCAGCAAACTCCGGGGAATTTCTCCCGAAGATGACTCGGCCTTTAGGAGACTTGCCAGTCTGGGGAAGAGCCATCTCCTTCCTTGCCCACCAGACGGTAAACCTGTGGGGCCAACCTGGTTCTACGACGTAGGGACGCTGTCCTTACTCGAGTTTCCAGGGCGGCTGGGCGTGAAGCGGCATTGGGACTTCGCAACGGACCATTACGGAGTTCCACGTCTCTCTTCCCAGGAGAGATGGTGGACGCTGCGGTGGACAGACGGCGCACTGACGACAGTGACCGTCTGGTACACCAGCCAGTTTCGAAGGCTTCTGGGCAGCCTCGAACTGCGGCCAAGCCAAAGAGCTCGGCTAGCGCTTCCACGGTGGCTAAGACGGTTGTCGCGTCGAAGCCCCGTGGAAAGACTCTGTCTTCTTCGACTTCTGCAAAGGGGAGCCGTAACCAGCCCTCCTCCCAGCCCTCCTTCTCCCGAGGAGGCTCTGGGAAGAAGTCGAAGAAAGGGGGGAAACGCTAGGGACGGCGTTCCCCCTCACCTGCTGCCGGAAGTGGTTGGGGGTGCCTGGCCAGCCATTGGGCAACTTGGCAGCGCTACAGCGCCGAGGCCTGGATTTGTAGATGTCCTTCGGAAGGGATATCTATTACCTTCGAATCTCGGCCACCCCTCACCTCCAACCAGGTCCAACAGCAGTCGTACGTTCCAGGGTCATCGAAGGACGTAGCATTGAGACCAGGAGATCAAGGACCATGCTGAGCAAGAGAGCTGTAGAAATCGTCACGGATCAGTCACCGGGCTTTTACAGTCGACTCTTCCTGGTGGAAAAGTCTAACGGGAGGCTGGCGCCTGGTGATAGATCTCTCTCCCCTGAATCGGTTTGTTCGCCAGACCCGGTTCACGATGGGAGACGGCACGTTCTGGTGCTCGACTCCCATGGGGCAGGGAGAACGATTTCATGCTTTCAGTGACTTGGAAGGATGCGTATTTACCAAATACCCATTCATCAGTCCTCCAGAAAGTACCTCCGCTTCATCTCGATGGGACGGTGTACCAATCAGGGCACTTTGTTTCGGTCTCTCAACCGCCCCACAGGTGTTCTCGCGAGTGTTCACTCTGGTGTCTGCTTGGGTTGGGGGGGCCCATTCGCACGGGGGATACGTTTCTGATGAGGTATCTCGGACGATTGGTTAGTCCTGGCGAGCATCCCGCTCGCAGTTGCTACAGGACAGGGATCGACTACTCGAGTTCTGTCGCCGATCTGGGGATCGTTGTGAACTTCGAGAAGTCCGATCTCGAGCCCAAGCAGAGGATGAAGTACCTGGGTATGCTGATCGACACGGTAGCAGGGCGAGTCTTCCCCGCAGGACCTCGCGGATCAGCAGATTCAGGGAGGCAGCCAAACCAGTTCCATGTCTCGGACAGGAAACCAGGTAGCTCAGCGATGGCAAGTCGTGATCGGACACCTGTCGTCACTCGAGAAGTTAGTCCATCACGGGCGTCTTCACTGCGGTCTCTCCAGTGGAGACTAAAGGAGAGTTGGTCACAGGCGACGGATCCCCCAAGCTGTTCCAGTGTCACTGACACCGGAGGGGTGAGGCAGGACCTAGCCTGGTGGCTGGACGACAGGAACCTCTTAAGAGGAGTGCCTTGCGCACTCCCCCCCCCGGACATGCAACTGTTCTCAGACGCATCGACCGAGGGATGGGGCGCACACCTGGAGGAGTTGCTTGACTCAGGAGCGTGGGACCGAGAACGACAAGCACCTTCACATCAATGTACTGGAACTCAAGGCAGTGTTTCTCGCTCTCCAAGAGTTCCAGGACCGCTTGATGGGACACTCAGTGGTGTTGATGTGCGACACCACCACGGTAGTGGCCTACGTCAACAAACTGGGGGGCCTAGTGTCTCTCCCGTTGTACCAGTTGACTCGGCAGGGTGCACGAGTGGGCCGAGGCACACTCAATAGAGCTGTCGGCACGCTACATTCCAGGGGAAGAGGAATGTAGTAGCAGACACGCTCAAGCCGTCGGGATCAGGTGATAGGGACCGAGTGGTCTCTACACCCACCAGGACGTGGCGGGAAAGGCCTCTTCGGACCATGTGGGGGGCGACCAGGTAGTGGGATCTGGTTTAGCACCCCACCCGCACAACACGAAAACTTCAGGTTTTCTTCTCAAGCCTGTGCGGACCCATGGGCAGGCTGCAATGAGGAAGCCTCTTCAACAACCCCGTTGGGGAACAAACCTCTTCGCCTATGCCTTTCCCCCGTTCAGCCTGATTCGCAAGGTGATCAGTCGAGCACTGGTCACCCGAATCTCAGGATGATCCTGGTGGCTCCCAAATGGCCACAGGCCATTTGGTATCCGGACCTGCTGGCTTTCTCGCAGGAGAACCGAGAGAGATTCCCACCCCCCTTGGCACAACCTTCTCGCCCAGCCACACGTCGAGCGGTACCAAGCAGTCCAGTCCCTACGACTTCACGGCTGGCTGTTATCCAACATCTCTTCTGCGAACGAGAGACTTTTCTCGTAGCGCAGCAACAGAGATGGCTGGAAATGTCCGTCAGTCCTCTGCAGCTGTGTACCAGGGGAAGTGGGCCGTCTTCTGTGGTTGGTGTCGTAGACGGGGTTCTATCTCCTCTCAGAGCCACTCTTCAGCAGGTAGCGGATTTCCTCGTGTTTCTTCGCCGAGAGAAGCTCCTCTCAGTCCCCACAGTCAAAGGATACAGAGCCGCCCTGGCTCTCGTCCTGAAACTGAGGGATTGGACATCTCGAACTCGTTCGAGATCTTGCTTATGAAGGAGCTTTTCGAAAAGGTCTTGCCCACCCAGGGAACTCAGGCCCCCTGCGTGGGATGTGACTCTCGTCCTTAGGAGTTTGACTCGAACACCCTTCGAGCCACTCCGAGAGTCGTCAGACAAGGATCTGACCCTCAAGACCCCTCTTCTTGCTGGCCCTGGCATCGGCGAAGAGAGTAGGGGAACTTCATGGTCTTTCCTATGATGTACGACACTCCAGGGGATGGGGATCTGTGACGCTCCGATTTCGTTCCCGAACTTCGTTGCGAAGACTCAGAAACCTTTGGTCCCTGACGACAGGTTCGAGTCTATTTTCCACGATTCCCGTCCCATAAGTGGACTTCAACGATAAATGATGGCGGATGAGACTTGCTGCTTTGTCACCTTGAGAGGGGACGCTACGCAAACCCCCCCGGCGGCTATCTGATAAGAAAAACGCGACACCTCAGGCCTTGAGTGTCGGAAAGCCTCTTCGTTAGCACTGGGGTAACCAAGAAAGAAGTATCCAAGAACACTCTTTCATTCTGGCTGCGTGAGGTCATCAGGAGGCGTATGAGGCTGATGGTAGTGACGACATCCGTACGTCCCGTCCGAGAGGCTCACGAAGTCAGAAAGTATTGGCCCCATCGTTGGCGTTTTCGTAAGAACTTCTCCGTGGCGCAGGTCCTGAAGGCAGGTCTCGTCCTAACCAGACTACCTTCACCTCCTTCTACCTTCGGGATATTGCCCACAGGTCCTTGGATACCTTTTCCTTGGGACCCGACCCGGTGGCTGCTCAACAAGTTGTGTAGCTATCCCAGACCCTCGCAGGCTGAAACAGCATCGAGTCCTGGTGTGACCTGTGCAGATGGATGTGTGAATGAGTGAGTGACTGGCTCCCTCTTACCCGTCTTTTTCCTTTTCCCCCCCCTCCCCCCTCTACCTGTGGGCAGAGGGCCACGGTCGTCACTACGCTGGATGAGGACGAGATGCAGGTGAGCTATATGACAGGAGCCCCATCCTATCCCTTTCACTATGGATAGGAGCAGAATATCCACCACTTCCTCCTACAAGGGGGGGGAAGTGGATGCCTACAAGAGACAAACCCATGACTTTATATTTGCTCCTGTACAGGAACAAGTTCTTACATTGCTGGTACGAAGAGATACGCTTGCCTCTCTCTTAGTACTCGGTCCAGAGGTCTGACCATTGATCCTGCGGTGCACACCCCGATCAATCGGACAGAGGCTTGGATCCCTCCCTCGCTCTTACGACCAGGGAGACTTCCAAGGTTGGGCGAACACCAGTCTGTTCACAAAAGACTCAGATTCCTCCCACCAAGAAGTGAGTCTTCCTATTGTAAAAGGACCGAAGGTTTGTATGCCGTGTCGGAACAAATGACAATTTGTCCAAAATTGCATTTTTCCTAGCTATACAAACCTGAGGTCCTTTTACACATAGTCCCACCTCATGCCACCCCTCACTCTGCAGTTTTTGCTTGGGCCAAAAGCAAAAGTGAATTGTTTACCTCCCAGTCGCGCGCGCGCGCTGCCTGCGGACAAGCAGGTTAACTACCGAAACCCTTGTTCGAAAGCTTACGACCTATCCAGCTGCCGCTAGTACCTTCCTATTGTAAAAGGACCTCAGGTTTGTATAGTTAGGAAAAATGCAATTTTGGACAAATTGTCATTTCTAGTGCATCGTTATGACATTGTTGAACCAGGAATCATGACTAGTTCTACGCTTATGACTGGTGTCTGATGTATACTTTAGATGGAGAGGAAGAGATTTTTAAATCTACACTTGAAATCTTTGATAGGTGTCTAATGAATAAGCAAACTTATCTTTGATGGATGAGAGATTCAGTTAGGCTTACTCTTTTTGTTTTGATTTTTATCGGGTACCAGTGAATACCACGGATAGGGAGGGAAACAGTTTAAATGATCCATGCATCTTTTTTCTTCAAAACCTAAAGAATACATTCGATTGGGAGATACTTTATTAACATCGGTCTAATCCTTCCATCACTCCTTTACGCCGCCTCCGCTCTCTTCTACATCTCAGGCAACTCGATCCGACTTCTCGCTACGAACTCCATCGCGTGAAAGCATCAGTAATGATAACGGTTATTTTAAAATTCCCCACACTGACAACGGATGCCTTAAAATGCATGTTTATAAAATATTTTCTGTTCAAAGAAACTTTATCTTTCATTCCCCAAAATATGTGGATACACTCGCGTTACACCCTGTAGCCGTCAAAGAGCAACCCTTGATTAAAGCAGTAGGTTTTTCTTGAAAAAAAAAATAAATAAAAACATATGCAATAGACTTAAACGAGAACATCACCTTTCATATTTCTTATCCTTTCAGCTACTTATTAATGCTTATGGTAGTAGGTCTACGTATACATGTGAAACTAATGTGAATTAATTTCTATTTAGAAGAAATGAATAGCTAGAGAAAGATCAGCCTAAGAAAGCTTTAATGAAAGTATGCCTTTCTTAATGTATTCGTCAGTTTTGACTCCCACAGCTTTCCGTGTCCAAATGAAACAGGATGATGTGCAAGGGATTCGATAAAAAATAAGAATGAATTATATTCGTTTGATTTTTTTTATGACTGCTTTTTTACTTTGAATAGCTAGGTCTGAGTTAATTATGTTAAGCAATTAAGAAAAGGATAAGAAGAAAGGCGAACATGGCTAATAAAACAAGAATAACGGGAATAATCAAATAAAGCGGTATTCAATATAATAGTATATTATATAATATAATATAGGATAATATATATATATAATATATAAATTATAATATCTAATATATATATTATCCATATATATAAATAAATTTATGTTTGTTCCGACACGGCATACAAACCTTCGGTCCTTTTACAATAGGAAGGTACTAGCGGCAGCTGGATAGGTCGTAAGCTTTCGAACAAGGGGTTCGGTAGTTAACTGCTTGTCCCGACAGGCGCGCGGCGCTATAGCGACTGACGGGGAGGTAAACAAATCACTTTTGCTTTCGGCCTCGCGGTGGATGGACGTGTTGATTGTTCGACGCTCTCTGGCCCCGCTTCCTCCCGTCGTTTGCTTTCTAAGTATTTGGTTGTAATTGTGTGTGAAAGAGTGATTGTAAGTACAATTATTCTCTTTTTTCATATTAATTGCTGCCTCAATTAATAACTATGATGGAATCTCCTCGCCTCGCTACCCCACGGAGACTTTGCCCGGGTATCGAAGGGCGTAAATGCGGGAAGTTCAGATCGTTCCCGGAGATTGACCCTCATATTTTATGTGCCGGTCGTCGGGGGCGCGAATGCACCCGAGCCGAGCCCTGTGATGTGTGTAATGATTGGTCGGAGGCGCAGTGGACTTTGTATGAGGGCAGGAAGAAACGAAGGCCTGCAAAGGAGTCGTCGGAAAAATAAAGCTCTCCCGCGACTCCTTTGGCGACGGACACTTCGTCTTCTTTCCTGCCGCCACGCTCAACTTCCATGTCTCGCGCCTTCCCCAATTCGGGGGGGGTGTCTAGGTCCTTCTCTTCCCCTGACTTGTCGAGTGGTGGAGGAGGCGCTAGATACCCTGACGTTCATTGACTCTGGGTCCTCTATTCCACCGTTCGTCTTCTCTCTTCTGGGCGAGGCGGGGTTAGAGGATCCCCCTAATCACCCGACTTTTGCCTCCTCAGGTGCGGTTGCCGCGAAGGATGACCTCGGACAGGTGTGGGCATAGTTGGGGTTGCAGGGCGTGCCGAGTGTCCAGGGGCTGCTAATACCATCTCGCTGGCGCCGTGGCGGTCACCCATGCAACGGTCTCGACCACCACCACGACCCTTACAACACCCGGCTACGCTTCACCTCCTCACCTGGTGTACACCCAGCACGCGGTCTCTGTGACACCCACTACATCGGTGCAGGGGCCAGTCGCCGTAACTCGGGGGAGTGTGATGCCGCCACCTGGGTTTTGCCGTGCTGCCGCGACCGGACTTCGTGTGCCCGAAGAGCTCGCCCCTGGATCCTCACCGGTACCTAGGATGTCTGTGCCGCGGTGGTTCGACCACCACCTGTACCGCCCACAGTCTGCCGTACCTGCCGTGACCACCGCTGCTGTACCTGTACCTGCTCCTGCTGTCTCGTCTGCCGTTCCTGTGATGCTCGCACCTGCTGGATGTTGTTCCTGTCCTGGCGCCGCTGCTAACCCGATGCTGGTCTGTTCGGACAGGTAGTCCGGGCCCTGTTGCTTCGGCAACAGCAGCCCCGGCTCCGTCCTGGATGACAGATCTGACGTCGGTCCTGAGGAGGTTGACGAAGAAGAAGAAGAAGAGGAGGAAGGTGTCGTCGTCGTCTTCATAGTCTTCTTCGTCGTCGTCGTCGTCTGCCGCCTCTTCCCCTTCTTCTTCTAAGGCTCCCCCGCCGAAAGAAGAAGAAGAAGGTCGCCTCCCCCCCCCCTCCCCCCCTAAGAAGTCTCCTTCGGGAAACTTCTAAGGGCCCGTCTCGCTCTGGTGAGACGGGGGGTTCTTCTTCCGCTGGTCGCCCCCTGCTCCTTCGGGAGCGGACCCGTCTCTTCTCCCGCAAGGAAGAAGACTACGGGGACCAGAGGGGTGAACCCGGCTAACACCGGCACTTCTCACCTGATGTCAGTGGTTCGGCCACAGCAGCAGGGTCCGGCTCGGTCCCACGTTCGCGAGATTGGTTACCGAGTGTACGGTCGGCCACCTACCAGCGACCGTGCAGCCAGGAACCAGACCTCTGAGTCCGCTCAGCGTCAGGTTCACGGCACGGGGGCGGAAGATGGTGACAGCGCCTCACGCGACTCTCACCAGGCCAGCTCTCGCTCTCGCGGCGAGCAGCTGGCTACCCGGGCGGACGTGACGGTCCATGACGGCCACGGGCTGAGGCTGGGAAGAGGTCCCCCCGTTCGCCGGCACCAGCCACGGCTGGTACCAGCGAAACTGACGCACCGTGAGGATACGCACCGATCTCACCGTGACAGTGGAGCTCGCCGGTCGCCTGACCGTCGCTCTCACAGAGAGCGATCGGGTACGGCGACCAGCACCAGCTCCTCTGACACACGAGACCGGGGCCGCTGTTCTCGGTCCAGCCGTTCTCCACAGCGAGACGGCTCGACTAGGTCTGCAGCTCGATCGCCACCGCGGGTTGGCGATCGCCTGCAGCCTTCCAAGCCCGCTGGTTCTGCCAGCGAGCGAGGAGGGAGCGTCAGGTCTGCCTCTCCCCTACCTTCAACCACCCCTTTCACCCCCCCATCGGGGTTACAACCGGGAGGGGCGAGGTATTGAGGAGTGGCACGGGAGGGGTGCGCCCATTCAGGATTCACCCCACCACGTCGTCGTACGTACCAGGCTCGGTTCTCGGACCAGCCAGGTCGTACGCACAGGTGGTTGGAGGAGACCCCCCCCCCCCCCCCCCCCCCACGAGAGGGGTCTGTCGCTGCTCCTCTCCTTGAGGGAGGAAGGAGGGTGGGTCGGGAGGTGCTCCTGTTTGAGGGACTGGACGGTCCGACTCCGCAGGACGCAGTCACTCCTGAGATCCAGAGGAACTTTGCCGAGGTTATTGCGCTGATTCGTCAGCACAACGACCTGGGGAAGGATCGCCGCTCCACCATCCGAGCCCACGTCCCGGCTCGAGTCGTTCTGGAGGCCGAAGAGGGAACCCAGACCGACGGTGGGTTTGCCGCGTTCTGAGCTTGCGGGACTCAGTGCTGGACCAGGTTGAATCGCTTGTCTCCGGACAAGACGGATTCGCTCAAGTCTGGCAGGTCGAACAAGCTGCTTCCACCTCCTCTGCTGCGACAGCGGCGGGTGGTTTTTTACGTGCCATCGGAAGACCGATGCCGCCCAAAACAGGTGAACAAACCCGGAGGGTTAGCCAGGCTAACTCCGGGTGTGTCTCTGCAGCAGCTCCTGTCCGAGAACCTGTGGTTCTCGCAGGCAAGAGGCACTCGGCCTGGAATTCTACCGCCATGGCAGCTTTCCAGGCGTCTCCTGGTTAGATCTGTGGTCCCTCACAGTATCTAAGGTCGCAGCCAACTCCGGGGGAATTTCTCCGAAGATGACTCGGCCTTCAGGAGACTTTGCCAGTCTGGGGGAAGAGCCATCTCCTTCCTTGCCCACCAGACGGTGAACCTGTGGGCCAACCTGGTTCTCCGAACGAACAGGGACGCTGTCTTACTAGGGTTTCCGGGCGGCCTGGGCGTTGAAGCGGCGTTGGGACTTCGCAACGGACCTTTAGCGGAGTTCCACGTCTCTCTTCCCAGGAGAGATGGTGGACGCTGCGGTGGACAGACGGCGCACTGACGACAGTGACCGGCTGGTTCACCAGGCGGTCTCGAAGGCTTCTGGGCAGCCTCGGACTGCGGCCAAGTCTAAGAGCTCGGCTAGCGCTTCCCTCGGTGGCTAAGACGGTAGCTGCGTCGAAGACCCCGGGGAATGACTCTGTATTCTTCGACTTCTGGCAAGGGGGGCCGTAACCAGCCCTCCTCCCAGCCCTCCTCCTCCCGTGGAGGCTCTGGGAAGAAGTTGAAGAAAGGGGGGAAACGCTAGGGACGGCGTTCCCCCTCACCTGCTGCCGGAAGTGGGGGGGTGGGGGGGGGCCTGGCCAGCCATTGGGCAACTTGGCAGCGCTACGGCGCCGAGACCTGGATTGTAGAATGTCCTTCGGGAGGGATATCTATTACCCTTCGATTCTCGGCCACCCCTCACCTCCAACCCGGTCCAACAGCAGTCGTACGTTCCAGGGTCATCGAAGGACGTAGCACTGACAGGAGATCAAGACCATGCTGAGCAAGAGAGCTGTAGAAATCGTCACGGATCAGTCACCGGGCTTTTACAGTCGACTCTTCCTGGTGGAAAAGTCTACGGGAGGCTGGCGCCCGGCTGATAGATCTCTCTCCCTGAACCGGTTTGTTCGCCAGACCCGGTTCACGATGGAGACGGCAACGCTCAGTGCTCGACTCCAGGCAGGGAGAACGATTTCATGCTTTCAGTGGACTTGAAGGATGCGTATTTCCAAATACCCATTCATCAGTCCTCCAGAAAGTACCTCTCCGCTTATTCATCGATGGGACGGTGTACCAGCTTGCCAGGGCACTTTGCTTCCCCCCGGTCTCTCAACCGCCCCACAGGTGTTCACGCGAGTGTTCACTCTGGTGTCTGCTGTGGGCCCATTCGCACGGGATACGTCTTGATGATGGTAGTTACCTCCCGACGATTGGTTAGATCCTGGACCGAGCTCCCGCTCGCAGTTGCTACGGGACAGGGATCGACTGCTGCGAGTTCTGTCGCGATCTGGGGTGGGGATCGTTGTGAACCTTCGAAAAGTCCGATCTCGAGCCCAAGCAGAGGATGAAGTACCTGGGTATGCTGATCGACACGGTAGCAGGGCGAGTCTTTCCCGCAGACTGCGGATCAGCAGATTCAGGGAGGCAGCCAACCAGTTCCTGTCTCGGCAGGAACAGGCAGCTCAGCGATGGCAAGTCGTGATCGGACACCTGTCGTCACTCGAGAAGTTAGTCCCTCACGGGCGTCTTCACCTGCGGTCTCTTCAGTGGAGACTAAAGGAGGGTAGGTCACAGGCGACGGATCCCCCAAGCTTTCCAGTGTCACTGACAGGAGGTGAGGCAGGACCTAGCATGGTGGCTGGACGACAGGAACCTCTTAAGAGGAGTGCCCCTGCGCACTCCCCCCCGGACATGCAACTGTTCTCAGACGCATCGATAGAGGGATGGGGCGCACACCTGGAGGAGTTGCTGACTTCAGGAGTGTGGGACGAGAACGACAAGCACCTTCACATCAATGTACTGGAACTCAGGCAGCGTTCCTCGCTCTCCAAGAGTTCCAGGACCGCTTGATGGGACACTCAGTGGTGTTGATGTGCGACAACACCACGGTGGTGGCCTACGTCAACAAAAACAGGGGGGGACTAGTGTCTCTCCCGTTGTACCAGTTGACTCGGCAGGTGCACGAGTGGGCCGAGGCACACTCAATAGAGCTGTCGGCACGCTACATTCCAGGGAGAGGAATGTAGTAGCAGACACGCTCAGCCGTCGGGATCAGGTGATAGGGACCGGACTGGTCTCTACACCAGGGAGGGCGCGGAAAGGGGAAAAGGCTCTTCGACCTGTGGGGGCGGAACCCAGTCGTGGATCTGTTCGCCACCCGGCACAACAGGAAGCTCCAGGTGTTCTTCTCGGCCGTGCCGGACCCACAATGGGCAGCTGCAGAGGACGATCTTCAACACCCGTGGGACAACCTCTTCGCCTATGCCTTTCCCCCGTTCAGCCTGATTCGCAAGGTGATCAGTCGAGCACTGGTCACCCCGAATCTCAGGATGATCCTGGTGGCTCCCAAATGGCCACAGGCCATTTGGTATCCGGACCTGCTGGCTCTTCTCGCAGGAGAACCGAGAGAGATTCCCCCTTGGCACAACCTTCTCGCCCAGCCACACGTCGAGCTGGTACACCGAGCAGTCCAGTCTCTACGTCTTCACGGCTGGCTGTTATCCACCATCTCTTGCGAACGAGAGGCTTTTCTCGTAGCGCAGCAACAGAGATGGCTGGAAACGTCCGTCAGTCCTCTCAGCTGTGTACCAGGGGAAGTGGGCCGTCTTCTGTGGTTGGTGTCGTAGACGGGGTCTATCTCCTCTCAGAGCCCACTCTTCAGCAGGTAGCGGATTTCCTCGTTTTTCTTCGCCGAGAGAAGCCTCCTCTCAGTCCCCACAGTCAAAGGATACAGAGCCGCCTTGGCGCTCGTCCTGAAACTGAGGGGATTGGACATCTCGAACTCGTTCGAGATCTCCTTGCTTAATGAGGAGCTTCGAAAGGTCTTGCCCACCCAGGGAACTCAGGCCCTGCGTGGGATGTGACTCTCGTCCTTAGGAGTCTGACTCGAACACCGTCGAGCCACTCCGAGAGTCGTCAGACAGGGATCTGACCCTCAAGACCCTCTTCTTGCTGGCCCTGGCATCGGCGAAGAGAGTAGGGGAACTTCATGGTCTTTCCTATGATGTACGACACTCCAGGGGATGGGGATCTGTGACGCTCGATTTCGTCCCGAACTTCGTTGCGAAGACTCAGAACCCGTCGATCCCTGACGACAGGTTCGAGTCATTCACGATTCCCTCCCTATTGGACTTCACCGATAATGATGCGGATGAGATGCTGCTTTGTCCTGTGAGGGCGCTACGGCGCTATCTGAAGAGAACTCGTCACCTCAGGCCTGAGTGTCGACGCCTCTTCGTTAGCACCGGGGTCACCAAGAAAGAAGTATCCAAGAACACTCTTTCATTCTGGCTGCGTGAGGTCATCAGGAGGGCGTATGAGACTGATGGTAGTGACGACATCCGTACGTCCCGTCCGAGAGCTCACGAAGTCAGAAGTATTGGCCCCTCGTTGGCGTTTCGTAAGAACTTCTCCGTGGCGCAGGTACTGAAGGCAGGTGTCTGGTCTAACCAGACTACCTTTACGTCCTTCTACCTTCGGGATATTGCCCACAGGTCCTTGGATACCTTTTCCTTGGGACCCGTGGTGGCTGCTCAACAAGTTGTGTAGCTAACCCAGACCCTCGCAGGCTGAACAGCATCGAGTCCTGGTGTGACTGTGTGGATGGATGTGTGAGTGAGTGAGTGACTGGCTCTCTCTTCCCATCTTTTCCTCCCCCTCTACCTGTGGGCAGAGGGCCACGGTCGTCACTACGCTGGATGAGGACGAGATGCAGGTGAGCTATATGACAGAGCCCCATCCTATCCCTTTCACTAGGGATAGGAGCAGAATATCCACCACTTCCTTCTACAAGGGGGGAAGTGGATGCCTACAAGAGTCAAACCCATGACTTTATATTTGCTCCTGTACAGGAACAAGTTCTTACATTGCTGGTACGAAGAGATACGCATGCCTCTCTCTTAGTACTAGGTCCAGAGGTCTGACCATTGATCCTGCGGTGCACACCCCGATCAATCGGACAGAGGCTTGGATCCCTCCCTCGCTCTTACGACCAGGGAGGCTTCCAGGGTTGGGCGAACACCAGTCTGTTCACAAAAGACTCAGATTCCACCCACCAAGAAGTGAGTCTTCCTATTGTAAAAGGACCGAGGTTTGTATGCCGTGTCGGAACAAATGACAATTTGTCTAAAAATTGCATTTTTCCTAACTATACAAACCTGAGGTCCTTTTACACATAGCCCCACCTCATGCCACCCCTCACTCTGCAGTTTTTTGCTTGGGCCAAAAGCAAAAGTGATTTGTTTACCTCCCAGTCGCGCCGCTTTGCGCGCGCCTGTCGGACAAGCAGTTAACTACCGAACCCCTTGTTCGAAAGCTTACGACCTATCCAGCTGCCGCTAGTACCTTCCTATTGTAAAAGGACCTCAGGTTTGTATAGTTAGGAAAAATGCATTTTAGACAAATTGTCATATATATGTATATATGTGTATGTATATATATATATATATATATATATATATATATATATATATATATATATATATATATATATATATATATTTATATTAGTATATATATATATATATATATATATATATATATATATATATATACTATATATATATATATATATATATATATATATATATATATATATATAATATATATATATATATATAGTAATATATATATATATATATAATATATATATAATATATATATATATATATATATATATATATATATATATAGATATATATATATATATATATATATATATATATATATATATATATATATATATATATGTATATATATATTTATATATGTATATATATATGTTATATATATATATGTATATATATATATATGTATACTATATATATATATATATGTATATATATATGTATATATATATGTATATATATATGTGTATATATATATGTATATATATATGTATATATATATATATGTATATATATGTATATATATAGTATATATATATGTATATATATATATATATATATATATATATATATATATATATATATATTATATATATGTATATGCAAAAATCAGAAGTCCAATTTAGGCCCACTAAATGTCATGCAAATTATTTTATTGATCAAAGGACAAAATTAGTTTAATTAAACATCGTTTTCAAAGAATGTTGACGCCTTGGTGTATTGTTTATTGGCTGTAGGAGAAGAATGAACAACACCCCAGTGCTGTACGATACGTTGAGTCAAGACTTGAGTGGCAGCAAAGCCAACTTCAAAATGCTTCGGTATGCTGTCGGAATCTAGAGTTGAGAATAAAATTAGAAATCGTGGACCCATCGGTATATATTTTCCTTACTTTACAAAATAATTATCTTTAATACGGTGAATAAGTCTACTCTATTCTAATGTAATTTATTTCAAGTATAGCACCTTTGAAAGGAAATGTTATTTATTGTTAAGTAAATAATCTGGCACCTGCATATGGCAATATTTCCATAACGAACAATGAACTAAGAAACTACGCCAATTCTTCGTTGGCCGTCTGTACCTATGTATCTTTTTACCTTTGCCTGATACACTATTGTGGTAGATGGAATAACCACTATAGTTTTGACAATAAGATTTTGGTTAGCGCAAACTGTATTAACATCAGGGTGTGTGTTTATATATGACGCTCTGATTCTGTAAGTGTGGTTTTACCTATAAAATATTTATTTGTTTTTTTATGATGTGAATAAGCTTTTAAGATTATGAATGTAGTTGGAACTTCATGACCATTACATAACCTGTTTTAATCTTTAAATTCATAAACTATTACTGGATTATCTAGGAGCATATTTTGATTGTGGTTTTTTTTTCTTTTTTATATATTTACTGTAAGTAAGTTATAATGGTTTCCCGAGATGAATGTAAGCAAGCATTTCCACAGTAAGAGGTACACAGTGGTTGCAAGTAGCTATAAGTAATGTTTAAGTTTCATGATCATGCTGCAGTAGTTATTCTTTTTCTTTGAGGTTACAAACCTTAAATAGGCTGACAAATAAGTCTCCATAAGTCATTTGTAATGTGGCATTTGTACAGTAGTATATGTTTCTTACTAACATTATTAGTGTTTGTAAGTTATATGCTAGACAGATCTTTTTTGTTGAATATTTTCACTTTAATTTTCTTGTTTCATCGAGAAGATTAATTTTCTTGAGTTAATCTCGTGGTCTGTACATGTTTTTTTATTGTTTGTTGGAGCGTAGCATTTTTTTCCTCCCTACCTGTACAGTTCAATAAGGGACCCACACTTAGAGACCATGTTGTTGGATGTAGGACAACAAAAGTGAGTTAGAGATGTCATTGCCCAAGTCATAAGGCTAAATGTTTCGGGACAAATTCCATCCCGTACTAACCATACATCCTAACTTGATCTAGAATGCTGATGCCTGATCAGAGGAACAAATACCCTTTGATTACCAAGACCCTGGAACACTGTCCTAACCTCTCTTAGGATTATGGTGAAATTCCGGCCTCTTCTACAGCTAATGTACTCTGGAATTATAACTAGGGTGAAATAGTATGACCTTGCTTGTGGATCTCTGAAACCAGCATGTTCTGTCTTATTTTAACAAGGCCTGTGATGTCCCCAGTTGTTCTTTCTTTCTGTAATTGGCTATTCTTACACATGCTGATTATCTGAAATCTCCATTTCAATTTTACAACACTTGAGACTTTTTAGTGACAACATCTGATATATTTAGTACATGAGTGTTTGGTGAGACTGCTGAAGGATCAGGGTTGGTAAATGTAATCCTAAACCTTACCATTGCAGCTTCAGTGTCATAGGCACTATCTAATATTTACAGTGCTGCTCAAATCTCATGAGACACGATTCCATAGTAGTTCGTTCAAAATTCACTAACTGGCAACGTAGCATGCTCCATATTTATCTATTATTTCAATGCGAAAACGTGATTATCGCTTACAATAAGGCCATAATATGTTTTATAGGAGTGAAATCTGTCGTATATTTCAAAACTGTAAGAATATGTCACGTGTAGCCAAATTTCAGAAAAACTCTTACGAGACATTTTCAAAACTTCTGTTCACTCATTGCTGAAGCATTTGACCAAAACAAAGTCATCATCAAACCTCAGTTCAAATGTTAAATAAATAAAAAAAACTAAAAAAATTGTCATAATATTATAATGCTTCTAAAGCAAGCATAAAATTTGAAATAGTCCTATTTGATTGCTTTTACCCTCAGCACTGAAAAAATGTAAATATGTACGTATATACAAAAGTAGAATGCGCCCACCGATATCAACGTGTGAGGGGAGTATATGTGACGTATCATTAGTGTCATTGCAACAATAACCACCTGGTATATAAGTAGTCTACAATGAGCAGCGACCATGAAATTATCTTGAGAACATATACTTTATATGTGTTAAAGGAATAGTATTTGGATTTCCATAAATAATTATTAGTTATCTTTCTTAAATATTTAAAAAATGATAGCATACTAGAAAATGTTCGCCCATTTGTCAAAGCCAAAATATTATTCCTAGGCCTAGGTGTTAGATTTCTTAACATTCACATCTCTCTATTAATAATTTCTGGCCAGAAAGCAAATGAGGTTGTCTACACATTCTTGCACTGCAAATTACCGTATGAAAGAATAAATAATACACCAAAAGTGACCACAAGGACTTTTAAGAAAATAATATTGTAAACCAGTTGAAAAACAAGTGTTCCATATGCCTTGATATTAATACTTATGATATTTCGATTAATAGCCATCTTCTCCAAAAAACCAAAATCATCATCGTCTTTTATTCCTCAAAGAACAGGCAATCTCTACAAATAAAAACATTAGGAACAGATTACATCTCAGAAAGCTTAGATTATTTTTTTAGGCCTATAAATAATTTTGCAACATACAGGCAGCTTAAACACAACCTGAAACTTCAACATTCAAAGAAAACTGGTTGTAATTGATATTCCTATTGTATTCCTCAAAGAACAGGTAATCTCTACAAATAAGTTCATCAGTAACAGATTACATCTCAGAAGGCTTGGATTATAGAACATTCTCCAACATACAGGCAGCTTTAAGGCAGCCGAAAACTTCATCTTTCAAATAAAACTTGTTTTAATTTATATTCCTACTTTGAAATTGTTGTTATGACTGTTGAGCTTATTAGGTCTACAGTTACAATGCTGCAGACTTAGTTATGTTGACCAGTCCGAGGAGCATGTTCAATGAGCTTTCATTGCTGGCGCCGCTAGCCTTTTCACTCCGCACTGAGCAACGTAAAAATGCAAAAATAAAAAACTCGTTCAAATCGTACAGATTAAGAATTATACAATGCATAAAAGGGATCATTTAATCATAAGGAAAATAGGGCGAGCTGTGAATTCGCAAACTTTTTGAAAAAGTCCAAATCAGGTAAAATTGTTATGAGTTTCATACAAGAAACCTTTAGCTTGATTGGCTCTGTGGAATTTGTCTAGCTGCACTACCCACCATCCTCTTCAATTTGGGAATCAGCTCTTTTATAGTTGGTAAGATTCGCCCCAAATATGTAACATGAATTTTTATCTAAGAATTTATTATTTTATTTGTATACTTATCTGATGTTCAAGTAGCCCCCACCCAACCTACCCATAACTTAGTGGGCTGTCCAGGAAATTCTGACAAGCGCTAAAACATTTGGAACCAACTGGGTGTAGAACAGGTATTTTTTCTTTGATTCTTTTGATGCTGTAGTTTTCCTAACTCATCCTTGCTGGCAGCGAGTCAAAAGTGGCACTTTAATGTTGTGTTTTGACTATATCAATCACCTCAAGGTTCAAGGAAGTGCTAGCTGCTTCTCTACATAAGTATGTAATAAGCTGTTATTGTCTGTTGATGTACTCGAGTTAATCTTGGACTATATTTTTCATTCAGGGGCCTTAACTCTGAGGTATAGGTGCGTGTATTGTCGGTATTGTTTTTCAAGTACTACGTACATGTATGTATATGTGGTTCCTGATAAGAGTGATAGATTCTTTAGAAGGTGTATATTGTGTTGAGATTCATTGGCATTTGATTTGGATTTGCATTAATTTTCTGTGGAAACTGCTGAATTGATTAAGGCGTTTTCCCTTTTGAAATTTACAAAAAATAAATGTTAAAAAGTACTGTTTCAGGACTGGAGTCTACCATTTTTATTTAAAATTCGAATGAGTTCATTAAATGATGAAAGTCTAGTCAGCAGTGTTGATTTGATATAGGTATATAGTAATTGCATGTGAAATACAGTCATAATGCAGTTTTTTTATACATTCTGAACACAGAGATTATGTTAATATTGGGTGGAATAGTTTTCAGTGGAAAGTGTTCACATGTTAACTGAATGTGTGTGTGTTCAACTGTCTATAATTTGCCTTTCCTTTTTATTGAGGTTCGTGCAAGATAAGTAATGATTTCCATTTCATTTCAGGTTGGTTCAGTTTCTATCCTCATCCTGAACATGAGGGTCACACTAGTTTAGTTGGACTCATAGACCACTGTATGAGCCACTCAGAGTCAGGAGTTTTCTGCTACTCTCGTGCAAGACTTCCTGGGTCGCCGTCCTTTCCTGTGCGGCTCACAAAAGCGGTATCTAGGTTCACTCAGGTAAGAGATATGGTTTAGTTATAGGTTGAACATAATATTCAGGAATGTTGAAATAGAGAAAATATTTGAGTGCGCTTGACCGAGATAATTGGCTGTTGTAAATGTTTTTATTCTAGAGTTCAGTCTTGGAGTTTAAGCTGGCTGTGGATATTTTCATAGTTTATTAATTATCTTCATTTTACTTTATCTTATTTTTTCACGTATTTATGCATTCATTATTCATCTATCATAGTTCATTCTTTACTTTTCTCATTTCTTAGTCTGTGCCATAACTTACTAGAGCCTTGGGTTCAAATTCCAGTATATTTGACTTTTCCTGCAAGCATATTTCATCACTCAGATTTTGCCTTCAGCAATGAAGGACATAACAAATTCTACAAGGCAAACTAATGTAATATGGAGGTATCAGCACCAACGTATAGAATCATGAACTAAGTAGACTAACCATATATGGTATTTCATCAGATAAGGATACATTCTGATGAGTAGCAAAGGTGGACACTACTATACATTTGTGCACATCTCAGTGCTGGTAGATAAGCATCTAGACAAGACTCAAGATGACGTTTACAGACAGTCCCCGGGTCATGACGGTTTCGGCTTATGACATTCTGAGGTTGAGGCGCTTTTCAATTATATTCATCAGAAATTATTTTCAGGGTTACAACATCTGGCAGATGAAGTATGACACCAAAAATGCAAAATAATCAATAATTGAAGGTTTTTTGATGAAAAATGCAATAAGAATGCAGTTTACATAGTTTTCAATGCACCCAAAGCATTAAAAGTAAGGATTTCTTAGGATTTTTTATGATGTTCCAGCTTACGACGATTTTCGGCTTACGGCGCGTCTCAAGAACGGAACCCCCATCGTAACCCGGGGACTGCCTGTACTGGATACAGACAGTTCCTGTTTATTGGCAGGGGTTCCATTCTTGGCGAGGTACCGATAAGCGAAAACCCCCATTAACCGAAACTGCAATTTATTGCGCTTATGGCACTGATAACCGGTTGATGGCATCTCTGTCGGGTATGTTGTGACACTATAACTTTAATACTGGTGTTTTATGGCGCTGATAACCGGAGCTTGGCATGTTATGGCGCCATAAATTGCCGATTTTATGGCACCAGACAAGTCCCATAAAACCGGTTTGTCATTATCCGAGTCCACTGGCAACTGGGTACTGCTTGTGCTTTTGATGCAAAAATGTTATAAAAAAAACAGTACTACTAACCTTTTCAAGCCTGTTGTCGCATAAGTTTTCTTGAATATCTTTTTATACAACAGCTGTATCTTCTTGATATTTTGGCACAAAATGTTTTAGACCCACCAGTAATTTTGGGCAATATGCAATATGAAGAAGTACATACCATAATTTATTAAGGCAATTTATCCAAACACCTGTCCTTGGCTTAGCTAAAGAATTAGGAAAGAGGCTCCACCCACTTGTTTCTCCCTCTGTCTCAAACTTATAAATGGAAGAGCGTAATACAATATGGGTTTGTACGTTTCGATAACAATAACCATTTCCTACATCGTATTCAGTATCTTTCATGTAGGCATTTGTATATTTGTATTTATTACCATGAGAATGAGGTGGTATTCGGCCAGTTTTGATCATAAAATAAATGCAGATGTGGGGCAGTGACTATCCTCTTGTTAGCATGGTATGGTATGGCGCATTGTTTATTACCAGGACTGATGGCTGAGCCATTGAGAAAAAATCGCCCATTCATCTCCCCAAGGTAGTCGCCACTGGTGTTTTTTCCAGCGAAACAAAGAAAAGAATTCTCAACAAATCCTTCTGTTGAGCCAGCGGCAACCACTACGAAGCATTCCCCTTCTGCCCAGCGGCACTTGACAGCTGTATGTATTGCTGGTGGTTGGCTGAGTACTGTCTACCCACTTCATGCTGTGATTCATCTTTGTGGTTAACCACATCTCATCCAGGTAAATCACCTGCCTACCCTCTTCCAGGTGTCGTTTATTCATCTTTGTGGTAAAACACCTCCATGTGGTAAAACACCTCTCATCCAAGTAAATCACCTGCCTACCCTCTTCCTGGTGTCATTTGATTGCCTGGAGAGCAACGATCCAGCGGCACACTTTGTCCGAGTCGCCACACTGGCATCTTCGAGGTTTCTTCCGAGATGATAAATTCTGGTACTTCATTATATTTCCCAAAATTATCTGAGGGTCTGAAACATGCTGTGACAAAATATCTTGATATTCAAGAGAACTATTCGACGACGGGCTTGAAATGGTTAGTAGTGAGGATTAATTCAGAATGGTTGGTAGCATTTTGGAATATGGTGACTACATCTTTTCTTGTTCACAGGTTCAGCAGAACCATTGATGTCTTCAGATTAATACTCAATGAAGTACTTTATCACAGTATGGATGATAGGCTAAGTAATTTCCATACTTATAGAGGATACAATTGAAGATTTTTGTCTTAACATGGAACCGATGGGTTTGAAACATGCTGTGACAAAATATCAAGGAGATACAGCTTGATATTCAAGAAAGCTATGTAATGAAGGGCTTGAAATGACAAAAGATGCAACTGAAGACTAAACATAGAACTGAGGTACATACTAATGCTTCTAGGCACAAAGGCTAATTTAGTAACCTACATGTATTTTTCCATGGAGTATGAGTTGTTTTGGGGTGTAAAAGCTAGGTGGTTTGCCATCCACAAACAAGCATATACATGGTTTGAGACATTAAAGTTCTTACATAAGAGGGAAGAGGTATCTTGAATGAAAATTATTCTCAAGATATGCATTGTCGAAAGATTCATCCGTAATAAAAGTATTACACCATTTTTATTATTTTATATATTTGAAATTCAAGTTTGGTGATAAGTTCCCCTCTAAAGAGGGTTGTAAATTTTCAGCTGCCACCTTGTATTTTTTTTTTTTTCTTTGGCACAGTTGAACAGATGGAGTATGTTTTAGTACTGTGTTCTGTGAATATTACAGAGCAAAGTTTTTTTGTTTTATGCATGTATGGTACTTAGGGATTAGTTATATTTTTTAAATGAACCTATCCATTCTGTAGCTTCTGCTTTTGTGCCAGCTGTAGTGAAAGCTCTATAATGGCGAGTTAAGTATTTAAAAATTAATCATAAATTATGTATATTTTCCCGTAGGGGGTTATTGCCGTGAGTGCACACCTCGTGCGATGCAAATTAAGCATTACTTAAGGTTCTTTACAGCGTTCCTTCAGCTCCTTTTATTCTTCGTAGATTGTACCTCCATTCATATTCTCTTTCTTTGCACCGTCTCCTAACAGTTATTTCATATTGCGGCTGCAAGGTTTTTCTGCTGTTACAGCTTGAAAACCATTTTATTCCAATTTTCCGTTTCAGCACCGAATGACCTGATAGGTCATAGTGCTTGGCCTGTGGCCTAAATTTTGTATTCCATTCCATTCCTAGGTATATTGCTTTTACTCTTGAACAACTAATCATTTTTATTTTCTGTCATCAGGACTAGATATGTGTTAATTTATGACCATGATTGTCATTATTGTACTATCCCTATTTCAGGTCCGGTCTTTACAGTACCTGTGTCGCTTTGTGATTAGGCAGTACACTCGAGTAGATCACATCCAAGCCTTACCTCTTCCAACAAGAATCAAAGGATATCTAGAAGAAGGACACTTCTAAGCTAGCGACGGATGAGTGTGTTCCTTTGTCATCAGTTCATATGTATGAAGCTTGCTTTTGTTACTCTTTCAAACATAAGTGAAGGCGCATGTTCTTTTGCCTTAAAGCAAATGCTTGTGATTTTTGATATGTGGGTGCAGTGAGGTTATTGACTTTGCAATTGTTTTTTTTTTTTTTTTTTTCAACCGTTAGCCTCAGTCTAGAAAAATGACAAACTTCAGTTGCCATTATCAGTGTAGAATATCTTATTATTGTTTGGGAAGATGTGACGTGTATTTTTTTTTTCCAAAAGAAAACGCATTTCAAGCTCAGCAAAAAAAAAAAAATGCTTTCAGTATTTCTTTTATTTATTTGCTGCACTTATTTCTACCGATATGATTGATATGCTTTAGGTCTTAAGTCCTTGTCTGTCTTTTTTTTTTTTTTTGTATATTTTTATTCAAGACTTTATTGGATATATGTTGTTAACTCTTTCAAAGTTTTTGTGTTGCTTAATATTCTAGATGAAGCCTGTTTTAAGGTCAACAGATGTATTTGATTAGTCAGTTATTGTAATGTGTAAAAAAAACAGAATTGATACCTATGAATAGTAGTTCAGTTATGCAAGTTTAAAGGTTGCAAGAATACCAGTGAAATGTATATCTGTCTATACAATCATGAAAGTGTTATATATTGTATATAAATTTTAAGAAAAGCTTTGATCTGCGGTTTTATTTTCCATGACAAACCTTGACAGATGATGTGTAACATTGTTTTGTTTTCAGCAAAGAAGTGTGGAATGCAGGTAATAAATCTAAATTCCCGTCTGATTGAGGAATTATTTTCTTGTGTGATAAGACTTGCAAATATTTGGCAGATATACCAAGCAGGTTAGAATGAATGTGACTTGAATAAAATTTACTGTATAACAAGAGTTTTGAAATATTGCAAAGAAAAATTGAATAAACTGGTAATATGCATGTTACTGAACATGACATCCTCAACAGATGTGAGCACATGTGCTAAAACAAGGTATGGAGTGATGTTTGATCTTCAACTGATTTGAGCAAAGTGGTAGAGGTAAATTTTAGGTACAGTGGATAAACTTACAAGATATAAACTGGACAATTGTATGTGCATTATGTTTCCCTTGCTTTGTTTTCCTTTATGCTGACACCAAGAAATATATCGGAACGTTTTGTAATGGTACAGAATTATAAAACCGGAGATAAAGGAGTTTAATATTGTACCCATAGCCCTACCTATACCCTGTAGGGGTATAGTTACAATATTACGCCATGCACTGTAAGCATTACTAAAGGCCTGTCCACACGAGTGGGCCTGATCGGCGTGCTCCGGGGTTGACGGGCAAATTCTGGCGGGCTTACCTGTGAACGTTGTCCACTCAGGTGAGGGGATGGAGAGGTAGTGTGTCAGTGCGGTACGATAAACATCGTGCCTACCGCAAACAAGATGATAACGTAGCATGATAATTGCGTTGTGTGTGATGAAAAAGAAGCGAATATGGTGCAAAGAATGGCTCGGCAAAAGAAATGTATATGGTTAACATACGTCTGCCAGGGTCGAAGCTCAAACCATCGGGCACCACCATGGTGATTTTGCTATAAGACCCATCAGGCAATTTGACGGTTTGCCCGTTAGAGGGGAAGTCCGCCGATCATGTGGACAGGCCTTTAAGGTTCTTTGCAACATCCCTTCATCCCCCATCTGCAACCCTTTTCAGTCCTTTTACTAGAACTCCATTCAAATTCTTTCTTCCATCTTCCTTTCCACCCTTTCCTTACAATTTTTTCAACGTTATTTTCCGTGCTTATGACTTCATAGTTCCTGCCACTAGGTCACTAACCTAAATTTAAATTCCAATTCCATTCTGATAATATTCGTGGATATTTCATAGGAAGAAAGGGTATGAATGAGGGCAGAGTCAGATATTGAGGTTCAAAGGCATGGAGTAGATAAGGTTGGGGTTTGGATAATGAATTGTTAAAAATAAATTTCTGCTTGCCAACAAATATAGCAGTGTTTGTTATTTGTGAAGAAGTGGATATTGCAACAAGAACCTTTTCCCCGTAGTAGGGTAGTGCCGTCAGTAGACCCCATGCAGTGCACTGTAGGTATTACTTAAGGTTCTTTGCAGTGTGCCATCGGCCCCTAGCTGCAACCACTTTCATTCCTTTTACTGTACCTCTAATAATATTTTCTTTCTCCATCTTACTTTCCACCCACTCCTAACATTAGATTCATAGTGCAACTGCAAGGTTTTCCTCCTGTTAAACCTTTCAAACCTTCTACTGTCAATTCCCATTTCAGCGCTGAATGACCACATAGGTTGCAATGCTTGGCCTTTGCCCTAAATTCTATATTCAACTCAACAAGGAACATTTTAGTGATCTGGACATCTTACAGGTGAGAGAGACCGACAGAAAAGAAGGTAACTAGAAGGGGGGAATCATGCAAATGAGCATGAGATGCTTTAAAAGTATAACAGCATGTCCCCTTTTTACAGGCAACATTTATTTGCTACTTACACTTCTTGGACATACTGCACTGTCTAGACCTATGTCTTTTTAATTCCTTTTATTCTTCTGTGTGTATGCCTCTGATTCAAATAACTAGGTAGTTCTGTTGCCAATATGGTATCTATTCCACAAGAGACAAAATTGTCGATAAAATTTCAAATGATGACGCTTGGCATAAGAAAATATTGTCTTAAGTTTTGTCATCAAGTACATGTCACATTAAACCTGTCAAATTGCTGTGCATATACTAAGTGGACACAGTTTCATTTTCTTAATATGAATGACACAATCATCTCAACATCGCTGCTGCTGCCTGTTATTATCTTAGACACCTTTATGTTAGGTCTGGAAACTATTTCAAATAATAATTAAAACTTTGATACACTAACGATTAGAATAAATAACAAATGCGTACGGATAAGACAAAGCAAAAGTAATAGTGTAAGGTACAGCCGAATATTTTTCAATATAGTAGTTATGAATTATAAAGTTAAAAAGGAATATACTGTAGAATCATCTCGTCTAATGAAAAAGAAATTTACGAACAACACATTCATGGTTTAAAATGTACGATAGCTAAGGCTTATCTCGTACGTTACATAATAGCAGAAGATTTTTAGTCCTCTAGGTATCTCGGAAATATAACTATCCATCCGTTGGTGCATAAATCGTCCTTTCAAATAGATATGGAGATTAATTCATTTAGAATGGAATGGTGTAGGTAATACCAAAATAAAACGGCTTTTACGATATTATTATCTAGTCAACTCTTCATTCATTCATTCAACTCTTTCGAGCAAAGTTTCGAACAAACTCTTGAGTATTGGACACCTGAACGAAGCCGATGAAGACATCGGAGACGACTACCTCGAAGTCTCATGAATGTTCGAAACCTATTACTGATTGGGCATCACAGAGATATAATTTAACCATCCTTCGGCTTGTAGATCGTCATTTCATATAAGTATTTGAGAATGTAGATTATTATAAGATAAATTTACTTAAGTAATAAAGAAAATAAATGAGATTTATTATTATATATGTATAAATAAGCACAATTGACCGAAGTTTCGAACACAGTAGCTGAGCACCGAGCACTTGAACGAGACCGACAGACGTCTGCAGACGACTCCCGAACTCAGCTCAGCTGTTGTTGTTTGGCCCCGAAAGAAAGCAGACTGCCCATTACATCAAAATGGCTGCGAAAAGAGTTGCCGCCTCCGCCATTGACTGGGCTGCCTTCGCCGCCCGAGTTCCCGAGGCCCAGAAGCCCATGTTCAACGCCTTCAAGGGGAAATCGGACGGCTATCTGAGGAAGTAAGTGGCCCTCGAAAATTCGTCCTTCAAGATGGTGGTGGTTGTCCGTGCGAGCCAGCCGGCGACTCTCGTGCCCCGGTTATTTTACGATTGTATGGGTATGGGCTGGCTGTTGGGTCGGGTTTTGGATGCTTATCGGGTGGGTTAGGGTATGATTAATTGGGCAGGGTGTAAGTTTTATGTTTATTTCATCCTATGCGTGGAGAGAGGCGATGAAATTAAGGCTAATCTCTTCCCGTAGGAAGACTACCCTTCTTTAGGTAGGTTATGCTAGTTTAATTTGTATTGGGCATGTCTAGCTAACATGAGGTTTGGGAAATAGAGCTTTAAAGTGTTCATGATAAGCACTAGCTAAATGGAGAACAGCTGTATTTGTTATTAGGTAGCCTGTAGCCCATATACCAAGGTACTACTATAGGCTAGGCTATAGCTAGGTACTATCAACATTTTTTATCTACCGTACCGTACAGGCTACCTGGTAGGTATAGGCTAGCTAGGGTATAGGGCTAGGCTCCTAAGCGGGTAAGATATTGCTGTCAGTGAACCTCATCTAGCACAATGTAAGCATTATTGAAGGTTTTTTTTTTTTTTTTTTTTTTTTAGCCCCCCCCTTTACCCCTAGCAGCTGCAACCCCTTTCATTCCTTTTACTGTACCTCCGTTCAAATTCTCTCTTTTCATCATACCTAGGTATTACCTACTTCAACCCTCTCCTGACGATTGTTTCACAGTGCAACTGCTTAATGTTTTCCTCTTCTTACATCTTTAATAAAACCTTTTAACTTTTGTTTTCCCTTTCAGCAATTTAAACAATTGTCATTGTGGGGACACCATACGCTATGTTTAGAGAAGGTTAGGCTCTTCTGGAAAGTATTTCAAATGCAAAAATTTTACTTGAAAACCAGTATCACATTTGGGACCTGAAAATATATTTTTCCTATGTTTTAAATGTGTTCCTTGAACATTTCTGACATTATAGTTTCTTGCATCGTAAAGTTTTATGTTGATACATGTGCTACTTTGCATAATTGAATGAATTGATAATGACTATAGTTTGTTTTAAAACTTTGCATGACTATATTATGAGATGAAAATGATAGGCTAGGTAAATTATTATAAAACTGCATAACTTTATCGCTGTATTTCAGAGTACTCTCCCTACCTGAGGCTGCTCCAAAAATCAACTTCGCCGAGTACAAGGCTCGTATTGCCATTCCGGGTATGGTCGACGAATTTCAGAAACAGTATGAAGCTCTGAAGATCCCATACCCAGCCGACACTGTTTCGGCAGAGATTGGTGTTGTTGAAAAAGAAGCTGTAAGTTTTGAATAATTTTTTTTTTTCCTTTTTTGCTGTGCAGCAAGGATAACCATTGATGAAATATTGTGGTTGAATTTCCCTTGTAGTATTTTGTTTCATAGATCATTTACAGGAATTTGTGCTCAGGCACTTACATATCTATATGATATCTATATGAATGTCTAGAGACTTACAAGTTCATCATTTTAAAGCTTGGAATGGAAAGGATAATGAGAAATCAAATTTATGAAATTAAGTATGGAAAAAAAATGTAGGCTCTGAATGAATAATTATAGTATGTCAAACACACTTAAGATTGCTAGGGTAGGACAAATAAGTTACTTGCATGTTAACAAACTTCTCAATCTTTTAATAAAAGTGCAGGCTTAGCTGAACCTACTTAAGTGAAAGTGTAGGTATGAGTATAAAACTGGTTTTAAAAATAAATTTTACTTTAGATATTTTCATTGGAAAATTTGTTTGTTGATAAAAACAAAGATGTGCCATAATTTTTTTACCTGTGCTGCCAAACCTTAGATGCCATGACATGTGGTCAGCATATGGCATTTAGAAGGCCAGCTGTTATGTTACTACCTTGATCTTGAACCAACTATCTACTTGTGATAGGACGGTATGGAAAGCCAAAGCGGTAACAATACAACATATAAATGGCAGGTCTCGGTCAAAACTATAAACAAAGTATTAACATTAATAGAAAGATTTAAATGGCTAAATAGGTCTGGCTGCACAGTTTTTTCCACCCGACCACACCATAGTGATCTTAGAATATTGGGTAAGTGAACTGTAAGCAACTGATACGGGACAAGTTTAAGAGGGACATTAGAAAACTGCCCAGTAGCAGGACCAGCGCTAGGAATTGCAGGGCCCAGTTACCATAGCGATCTTAGAATATTTTATAGGTGTACGGTATGTAACTGATAAAGGACAAGTTAAGAGGGACATTAGAAAACATTGCCCAGTAGCGGGGCAGGTGCTAGGAATAGCAGGGGTGCCCTATTAGAGAATTGAAAGTTTGTGTTTACATTTTGTGTAGTATATACTTAAAAAATAAAATTAGATAGGGTATAAAACATCAAAGCAGGCCACGCAGGCCAGCTACCATCAGTGCAAGCCACCCTCCGAAAAAGTACATTATAACGCGTCCTGACACCCGAGATGGGCATCAGTCGCGGACTTGTTGTTGGTGAGAAACGGAGCTAAAGACCTCTACTCTCCTTTCGAAGTAAGTATTTTCCCTTTTCCCCAAAGTTAGAAATTAAGGCCAAATTTTAAGATTTTAAACAGAGGGTACTGAAAATGGCCGCCACGGCAGTGGAAATCTCACCAAAACGCTTTAGAGAAAATTTTTACTTACAACTAAAAATGTTTCGAAGATTGACGCCATCTCGATGTTTACGGAGTAGCTTGTGTCAATAAACTAACCATTTCCTGTGATAAATCCGCACACCACTTGTACCCACAGACGCTGGAGCACTTTTATCACAACAATCGAAACACGATTTCTCATCAACAACAAGCCAGGCGTAAACAGCTGTTGGGGTAGAAGATGACGAGAAAGCGTTCTCTTGGCTAATTTTTAATAAGTAGTAAAAACATCAATATTTACATATATGATGATTAATTTGAAAATATTCGTTATTGAAAAAGTAACTCGACCTCTGACTCAAATTTAAGTAATTATTTTTCTGAATTAGAACGTTCTTTCAAGTTCTGTATTATGACGTCACGACATCTTGACTTTCGTACCTATTGTAAATAATTGCTATACTCAACTGTCATTGCAGAACAGTTTACCAGTTATTCGTGCAGATTGTTATCAGCTATACATGTAATTGTTATAATCGTAATGCGCTATATATCTTTATTATTTACTTTTTGGATATATGAAGATGTTTTACTGCTGGATTATCGCCGTAGTGTGACGCAATCTTTTTCGGTCCATGGGCCTCTGTCTGTTTTCGCACCATAAGAAATTATTATGGGGCCGAATTTGCAATGACCAGAAAGTCGTTAAAAAGAGGAAAGTTAGCATTGAGGGGCATATGTTTTGACAGAGAAAAATACAAATTTATTCAATAGCTAGCTTTGTAAAAAATAACTTTGGTTATTATAAAAACTTGATTGACAAACTAAGCAGCATGTCTACTATGGGTTCAGAGACAGTGCAAGCACGTTTTTGGGCAATACTAGTTCTGTAACGAACACTCGTAACAGAACGAGATTTTGCTATAGTGCATTACACCCCCAGTGCCGTAATTTATAAGGGTATCGTGAATCACTAATCGTAAAGAAAAATAAAACGACAATTGTCCTTGTACCAAGAGACCAAAAACTCCATTATGCAGAAATGGATACGAACACGCGTATAAAGCTCCACCTACCCTCTCCCCCCCACCCCCCCACCCCCCCCCCCCCCTCCACCGCCATCCCTTTTCTTCTTCGTTCCTCCGCCTTCCTTTCTCTCTCTCTCTGTTGCCATTCGGTATGTGTTGACCCTCAAAAACTGGGGTATAAGACTAACACACAAAACGTTGAAATTGGTGAAATTAGGGCTATGTATTGGAAGTATATATACATAAATATTAAAGCAATTTTATCATTATTGCATTACTATGACAACTAGAATTCATGGAAACAGTTTATAATAATGGAACGGCGTAGTGTGAAGCCTCCACTAATGTGGCAACGATGATTTTGCCATTCTTAGCATGCAAACATTAAAGCATGCAAACATTAAAGGTTACATTTATTTCTGGCATACGATTATTTAAGAAATTCAAAACTACTAATAAAGACTGAAATCAATGAAAAGTGCTAGCAAAAACAAAAAAGCAAAAAAAAAAAAAAAACGTTAGTTTCGTTCCTCTATGCACTTTTCCGTATTCGTTCCTCTATGCCTTTTCCGTTTCGTTCCGCTATGGTTTTCGGAAAACGTTAGCATTTTTGAGTTTTATCTAGTTTAGAAATACTGTAATTTTTCGGGGGTAATTTGGTTGCTAAAAAGGGATAATATACATGAATTAAATCATTTTTAAATAACAATAATGTAATTTAAAACTAAACTAACGAGTAACAAAGTAAACAGTTTAGGGAATAAAACTTTGCAGTTTCGTCGTCTGTCGTCGTCTGTCGTCGTCTGCTGTTTGTAATTGTGTTTATGGCGCGCGCGCTTAGAAACCAGGAACAGCAACGGGTTTAAAGTTGCAAATGTGGAGTGAACTGAGACCAAAATGTGTATAATAACAATCAAATAAGCACTGTGGAGTTTCAGTTGTGATGGCAGTAAGGATAAAAACCGCCGATTACAAGGTAAGAATGAATTCAGTTCCAAACATAACCCCGGGAATAACAAGTTTCCATAACTTTCATACTTCACTAATATAGGCAACAAAAATGTTGTTTTATTGTGCTGATTACAACTGCAATCTTGAGTAAGATCAATAAACGTTACATACATACGCTAACATTGTTCAAATGAGTGCTGGGAAGGCTGGGGGTGGGAAAGATGGTGTCCGTCACTGATGAGAACCGTCCATGAAAAACGTAGCCGCCATATTGGATTTCAAAAACTGCCTTGAAAACATATTTTACGAAGAGCTCACATGCTTATTTTAGTTCGTATGGGGCTTCATATATCACAATATGTTGACGAAACTTCAGTCTTTTAAATGGTATGCTTAGAGTTGCAATTGTATTCATGTTTCACCAATTAAATATCGAGTGAATAAGACCCGTCCACCGTGATGAGGGTTGGCCTGAAACTGATGTTTCCCCCTATGTGTCTCAGATAAAAGTTGAATTTTCAAGTGAAAAGTTTGTTAACATAGTATGCATAATAATGTGTAGAATAATACTTCCTCATTCAACATTTCATGTTTTTGGTAGCAGTTAATTCGTTTTAAGATACAGAAAAGGCTCCTAACTAGCCTGAAGGCTTGGGCTCAATTTGATCAAATTGGTCAAGTAAGTTTAAAACCGGCTATGCCCAGTAGTGATTTGAGGTGGCATTTTAAGATGTACAAAATAAGAAATGGTCACTAAGTTTGTTCACTACTATGAGATTCAGGGCCTCTGTAACACGGTTTTTTTGCAATAACTTTTTATCTATGCATTTCATAAATATAACGCTTATTCAGAATACATATTATATCAACACATAAATTTTGAGTGTATTCTGCACTACGTAGGTTGAATAAATTTGGTACTTATAATGTAAAAGTGACCTTTTTTGAAGACGGGCCAACTTACTCAGAGAAAAGGTTTCGAACGCACTCGTTACGTAACTTATGACAGCATTTCTTCCCTCTTTCTCGATGGATGATTGGCTATACGTAACGAAGGCTAAACCTCCGGCAACAATGACATACAAATTTAAATACAAGCAAAGCAGTACACCTTTAT
>NC_061105.1:18371387-18387016 GCF_015104395.2 Macrobrachium nipponense | reverse complement strand
TTATTGTATGCAAAACACACACATCATCGTTAGCTTCGCGTGTGTAAACGTTCATTCTAAGAAATTCACAGAGTAGTATAACTAACACCTGATTGGTTGGTTGGTAGCCATGGAGATCTGTTATCCAATGACTGCCCTCTGCTTCTGTTCTATTTATAGACATATGCCGTGGATGGCACTAGTTTTGAACGTTACCATGTTCGTGATTTTCTGACTGCTGACGGCAAAAATTACTCAATAATTTTCTTTATATAATTATTTCTTCGTAAAAACAATAATATAATATGATCATTTTAACTTTAATGTATAGTGGTATTAAAAATACCAGTGTGTCGTAGCGATGCATCATCAATATAGTGGTATGAAAATACCACATGGTGTAGCGATACGTAATCACGAAGTACAAATCCTTTTCCCGGACCATCCTCAAAATTTTACGACTCTTCAACTTCAAGATCGATATGGTGAAATATATCATATAGTCATACTTATTGTTAAAATTCACAAGTTGAACTGCAAAACATGATTATATTTTGATTGTCATGTACATATATTTTTTGCGTTTTACGGAATGTTTGTTTTGAAAATAATAGCTATTAGTGAACATATGATATTAATTGTCCCACTATTTTGTTATAGGTGATCTTAGTTATCTCACATTCATTTAACAGTATTATATTAATATTTATTTAAATAAACTGTAATTGATAAATAACAATAATGAAAAACAAAGGGAAAAAATGTTTTTGCTGCAGTAGTGATGTTTGTTTGATTATGCATCTGACCTCACAATTCCGAAATCTGAAAAATTCAAAAACCGAAACATCGGAATGTGTGATATGCCACAAATTTTTTTAAACAACGCACACAATGTCTACACATTTACTGATGCCTGTTGGTGAAAGACTCAAATTACAGTATTTATTCCTGAGAGAGAGAGAGAATGATTTAGGACTCAAAGGCGTGTTATTTTTACAATTATTTTATTATCTTGGGATTCTTTTTTTAGTCTTGAGATTTTCTATTCAATTCTCGAGATTATTAAGAAAATTACCGTAACTTGACTAGCAGCAGCACACATCTGAATGACTCGGCCATTAGCATGCTAAACCACAAACCTTATGAACTGACGCTCTCGGAAAATGAAACTCGCATTGATTACATGAGGATACATGACAAAACCACTGTGTTATTGGTGAAAATTTGGGGGTCGCATGATATGCGAGATCGCATGTTACTCGCGTATATACGGTACCTAAGTTCCCCCTTCTTTCATTTCTCTTGCTGTTTTACTTTATGCAACTTCAGAGTTTTCTCCATTTCATCTTTGGATACTTAATGGATCTTGTACCTTGCTCTAACCACCCCAGACTCCATCTTTTCACTGTCTTAACTCTGAATGGCTGGCTTTTATGTTATAGCCATAAATGAAACTGAAAAAAAAACCCTGAAACAGGTAAATTTTGTCATCATTCAGAAGAAATTGGTAATACTCCTAATGTTACTGAAATTGTTTAACATGCATACAAGATGACAACCCTTTTTCAGTGTTACAAGAGGATCTTGTTAAACCTTTTTCAGTGTTACAAGAGGATCTTGTTAAAATGCTTTACAGTATTTTCATTTTAACCTCAGTATCCAGTTTACATAATTTACAGTGCTCAAAAAAGCATAAACCTTACAGGATGCCCTCTAGTAGAATTTGAACTGTATGTTCTTTGGGTATCAGAGTCAGTAATTGGCATGGACAGCCACACTGCACAGTGCCAAGAGGCTAAGATTTTTTCCTTCCATGTCAACCAACTGCAAACTGACCATAGCTATAGGTTTCTCAAAGAAATCATTCTGAAAGGTTTATTTTGTTTATATTAATACAGCAGTTCTTTTCAGAGACAAACAATTTTTGAATACATACTGTATTCTCACTTGAATTTTTACCCTATGGAACACTATCTTTTGTTTCCCATCTTGTGAGTTAGAATATGCTGTTCATGAACTTAAGTTAATTATTGATAATGGCTCCATTAGATAATTAACTTAATATTCTAACCACTTATTTAACCCTACTGAAGGAAAATCATGTGTTCCATTCATGTGGGTTAGTTTTTTGTAGGAATTTTGTTTTCCTCATCTAGTCTTCACACATCTTCCATGAAGGCCTCATTTGTCAGTTCTTGCAACATTCAGTTGTCTCCCAATTCATCCTTAACCGTATTATTAGAGATTTCTCTTAAAATAACAAGTATGGACTCTGTATATGGATTGATGACAGCTATTATTGACGTGATTGACCAATGTAATTTAAAGGTGGAAAATGTGGACAGTTTTTAATACTGGAAGACAAGATAGTACTGACTTGGATGGCAGTGGCACTGGATGCTGTTGATTTTTATTCACTGCCATTTTTTGTTTCCTGGACTTGTAGTTATTATAATGGGCATTACCACAGCAGTGTCGTGTACTACTGTGATTATCATTATGTGCATTACCACAGCAATGTTGTTTACAGGTGTTTGTAGGTTCCCACTCTTGATATTAAATGGGCTCTTGGAAGTGTACTAGTCAAACCTCATAATAGGAGAGGTGAATTTTGGAGATTCCAACCTGATGAAGGACTTTGGAATACAGTAGTGGTAGAAATCAAAAGCTGCATTGGTCTGCTACTGCTGCACCACTTGGAACTGAACTTTGCAACCAGATGCTGCAATTAAACACGGATGAATGTGGTTATTTTCTCTCCCCATGGCTTATTTCATAAGATACTGTGGCTTGGAGGGTAATTCAGATTCATGTGAACTTTGAAAAAGATTTAATTGTTCTCAATGATGAATTACAGAAAATGTCTTAACCCCCTAAAAGGAAAAGGGCATAAAATACAATTATGAAAAGGACGATAATTGATGAAATTCCATGCAAAGAAGTTGATTATTGTCTTGGGGATTCACTGTAGAACTGTACTTTCATTTGTACTTTTCCTAATGGTTGTGTTTGAACTTACTCTCTTTACTTACTGGAGAAGGCACTGCAAATTATTGTGTGATTGATCCATAGTTATTGTACAAGTTTGATTCATAGAGTGCATATCAGTGCAAAGGTGAACATCCAGCTTAAATACCTGGATGTTGCTTGTTCGTTTAATGATTTTATGGTTGGGAAAGGCTTGTAAGTGTTAAGTAAATAAACCGCCTTTTGCTCTAATGTCTTGCTTCCATTTTTTGTAATGAAGCACAGACCTCTGTTATTGCTTTATCAAGCATGAGAAATCAGACTGTGACATGGGAGCTTGACAAATTGATTTCCTGATACATGGCAGACGTTAGGGTTTCCTTATAAACAAAGACTTACCTGTTCTAGTAGTAGTTATGGGTCGAGGCAATGCCTTTGCAACGGCGCCTCTTAATCTTGAGTTTTTTGTTTTTTGTTTATTTGTTGAGCTCTTTCCTTTTTTTCTCTCTTTTTTCCACATCAAGTATATGGTTTCTATTCTTATTTCGTTGTTACCTGTAAATAGAAATTTTCCAACTATGTCACTTTCCTTCTCTTCATAGGGTTGCTGTAGCCCTATTGCTTTAACACGTTCTTCTCTATAAGTACAACAATATAAGAGGAAATGAAATATGTCTTCTACTGTATTATGGCAAAAAGGACAACAGGTGCTTCCTTTGTGGACAGGTGTAGCAGAATATAGCCAAGGCATCACAATGATGACTTATGTGATTGTAAACTCAGCCTGCAGCCTATAATTTGAAAGGAAGCTCGTTTCAACAGCATTTGCTTGATATCCTCCCCCTCCCACTAATATTCTGTTGCTTGTGATGTAGGTGGAAAGGAATAGCTGTTAACAGAGAGGTGACATGGAGGCATAATCCACGGGGAATCATCACGAATTGGGAATTCTTAGCAACTCTTGGAAATAAGTGGGATTTTTGGGCATTGAATAACAATAGTAGGTTTTAGTGCTTGGCTTCAGGGCTTAAACTTCATAAATAAAGCATTGAAGGATGTTTTCACTTTTCAGGCCTTCCAGGACTTGGTGGAAGACAGAATCTAGTGTTTTTTGGAAGTAGATGTGTGTGTTTTTTTTCTCTCTCTCTCTCTCTCCAGTTTTAGGTTTTTTGGAACAAGATTTATTGAGTCAAGACTTATAGTTTTGTTAGATCATGCTTAGAAAAGGAAAATCAGTACGGTAAGATCTCACTCAAGGTGGTATTTTATACTGGAATATGTAACCAGCTGTGAAATGTGTAGAGAAATCTGTTATCGCTAAATTGTTTATGATATTTCATCACTTAACTGATGATGGCCCAGATTGGGGTATGCTTTCTGTGCTTGTCATTTTGTTTGTGACATAAATCCATTCTTGGTTGTTGAGAAAAGCTCCATTCAGTATTTTTAGCTGATCTAGGTGAAAGAAACTTTGTTATTAACAATTCTACTGTTATGGAAGGTAGTAAAGAAACCTATGGTTAGCTTTAGAGCCAAGAGTGAATGTTAATGGATTAAATTATTGTTGTTTTGCTTTTTGTATGCTTGCTGACATCAGATTTTACTCATCTGGCAGGTTATTTTTTGTTTATAATTAAGGAAAATTGTTCCCCAGATTTCAATTTTGAATTATTGTATCTCTTCCTTCATTTGGTAAAGCCTCAAATGTCTGTGCTAAATAAAATGCAGATCTAATTTTAATTGTCTCAAATGAAAACTTTTCCTTTTTTTCAGTCTATCAGTGCAACAAACCCAACCATGTGGCCCCATTTGCCAGAAGACCAGCCTGGTTATGTTACCAAGGATGCTGCAGAATCCCACCACTAGGAGAAAAAATTTGGAAAGTCAATAGACATTTATTAAGAGTTTTCAGGTGGATATTGTACCGAGTAATGCCCCAGCAGATGTCCGAAGGTTATTTTTATCATTTTGTTGTAAATCTAATAATAATGTAAATAAATTTATAAGACCTTTGGTGTGTTCGATTTTCACCTGATGTCAAGGCTGTCAAGGTAGCTGTGAATCATCACTAGGAAACATGACTTTTGTAAGGTTTTAAATATTTTCCATACTTAATGAAATCAGTGTAACTTGAGCTCTTGGTAAACTTCAATATTCTATCCTGCTGATAGTACTTTAATCCCATGATTTTTTATAAACCATGATGTATTTAATGACAAGAAATGAGGCAGACCATATGTAATTGGGTTTGTAAAGTGGTGTGGGTCTTTTACTTACATTTATTGTATTTAAACCCTTGGGACTTTGGAACTTGAAAAAGATTTTGTTTCTGTTAATTAATGTAATGGGATGACACTGGTCACTATTGCTGTACAGCAGTATATGGAGATGTTCAATTTGGTACGTAAGCCAGAAAGCATAATTTTTAAATTACAAAATTTAACCCTACTTTCACCTTTATTGTCTGAAGATGTTGCAGACTTGCAGTATATGCTTGGTTGCTGATTAGTAAGACAGCAAGCAAATGTAAGATATATGTACTACTACCACTTACTCTTGATAGTTTTAGCATGTTTTCATCACATTTATACATACATAATAGAGTACATACTAAATAAATGTGCCTTCATCTTAATCCCAATATCCATTCCTATACTAGGAAGAGAAGACAGGCTGGTTGAGTTTTCAGTAGGGTATACGGAACTTTTAAAAAGATGTTCCCAAATATTATGACCCCAGTACTCGGCAGCACTATAGTAGGTGTGTGTGTATGTGTGAAGAATCCATAGGAGAAATAAAAAACTTTAATGTGGTGATAAAGCATGGAAGTGGCAGAGATGTTGACTCACTTTGAGAAACTGACAGTTGTGTTCTTGAGTTAAAATATACGTATATCATGGGGGTGGCACAAAATCCAGCGGTATTACTCATATAAATCTAGGTAGAATGTCAATAAGGAAAAATTAAAACTTGAAGGATGCCCTTTGTGTTAAATCACAGTGGTTCAAGCCTCTAAAGCTAGGTATCGAATATCAATACGTAGTAACGTTTTGAGTTGGTGCAGGATTTCTTTTATACCCATCCCAATAAAAATTCTAACCCCGTAGAGGGTTAGCCCTGTCAGTGCACCTCGTGCAGTTCAATGTAAGCATTAGGCAACTTATTGTTCTTTGCAAAGTCCCTTTGGCCCCCAGCTGCAACCGCGTCCATTAATTTTTACTGTACCTCTGTTCATATTCACCTCATGCAGTTCAATGTAAGCATTAGGCAACTTAAGGTTCTTTGCAAAGTCCCTTTGGCCCCCAGCTGCAACTGCGTCCATTCCTTTTATGTACCTCCGTTCATATTCTTTCTTCCATCTTACTTTCCACCCTCTCCTGCAACTGCGAGGCTTTCCTCCTGTTATACCTTTCAAACCTTTTCACCGACAATTTCCGTTTCAGCGCCGCTGAATGGCCTTGGTTGCCCCAGTGCTTAATTGGCATGTATGCCTAAAAATCTATAAAATAAATTCCAGATTACATTTAGAAAAACGGAAGCGAGTTTTTGCTTGAACAATTTTTTTTTTATTCACTCCAATTGAAGATTAATTCAATGTGCAATCAACTTTGTTACCAAATTTGGACAAGAATTTCTTTGTAAGTTTACAAGGAACCTGTCAAAATAATACAAAAGATTACCCATAATGTTTATTGTAAGAAAAATTCATCGTCAATTTGACGCAATCCAAAAACACGTGAAAAATAACAAAAAGTAACATTAATTCAAGTGGTGTAGTGATGAAAACTATTATTTCGTTGTATTTGTCCCTGGTTAAATGGTCCCCTCAAAACGTATCACAAAGGAAAGCCATCATCGTCAGTTCTTATCCGAAGAATGCCTGGTTTGGTGTCTGGCAACAGTAGTACTGTTGGTAGGAATAAGGGCTGTAGCTCCTGCACCAGTACCGGCAGCCGCCGAAGCCGTGTCCAGGGAACTGCTGGTGGAAGTTGTAACCGGGTACGTAGCCTGGGAAGTATTGAGTGTTGAATCCTCCTCCGAGGAACTGGCCGGTGGCTACGGCGACGAAGCACACGACCAGGATTCCTACGAGCAAGGTGACGCGACCCATCCTACAAACTGAAAGAAGGGGGCGGTGGATTAAATATGGCAGCGTGAAACATAGGACAATCGCGAAAATTTTTAGACATCTGTAGAAATACGAGAGAATAAGAAACGGGAGTGATGGATGAAATATGGCAGCGTGAAACAGAGAAAAATCTAAAGGGATTTAGACTTATCTGAGGAAGTATTAGAAAATAAAGAGAATAAGTGATGGATTAAATAAGGCAGCATAAAAGCAAAGAAGAATCGCGAGAGAATGTAGACATCTTTATTACTACAATTTTAAGTGACAAGATGGTAGAAGAATCATCCTAGAAAATAAAAGAGGAAGAGATGGATTAAACAAAGGTGAATCAAGAAAGAATTCAGCCTTATCTATAGAAGTGCTACAAGTTTAGCTACGTGGCAAGATGGCATAGAAGGAACTTCCTAAACTAGATCGTGCAGGGGAAGTGTTATTTTACATATTGTATCGTACAACGAAGGAGAATCTTGAGAGAATTTAGACTCATCTGTGTAGCCTATATATTAGTTACAGGGTCAAGTAGCAAGATGGCAGGAGGAACATTGATTAATACATTTTGTAGCATTAAAATAAGAGAAGTTGGCAAGTACCTACTTTTCCTATGGTATCCTTTAAGATTTTAGAATATGTCGTGCAAGCTTAAAGTAAACTACTGGTTAAGAGAGCGCTGACACTAAGGAGAAATTCAGAAGAAATGAATAAACTATGCAGTACAGAAGCTAACAAATAAAAATTAGTAATGCCAAAAATAGTCCATAAAGTTATTTGCGTAATATTGTGCAGTTTAGACGTGAAATAACCTAGTAACTATTTTCGAAGTCGATGGTTCATGTGTAATGATTTTTTTTTTTAAAGAAAACCTCACAGAACGTACGCATCAAAGCTCTATTACAAAATTACGAAGTAAATTACAAATAGGTTTACTGGATACTGTTTAATGTCATCCGTGTGTGAAGCTTTCATAGTAATTTGGACTGAATGTTTTATCCCCGAACTGACCGCCGTTATTTCTAAATTCAAGTGTTCTACAGAAGAAGATGAGTGTTTATACAAGAAAGAGTTATGATAGCGAAGTTTGAATAAAGAATGGCACGGTTTAAAAGTAGGTAGATACTTAAGAGTTTAAAAGGAATTAGTAGCAAATATACTCTTATTGTTAGATCTACTGAGGGAGGAAGTGGAGAATAGGAAAGATTTTATAAAAGAAATGTGGTATTTCAGAGAGAAGAAACTCAAACAAACACAAAGTAGGAATAAAAAAAAACAAGCAAGAGTGCCGTTTCAAAGGTACATTCCACCTAATACTACTACTACTACTACTACTACCACCAGCGACTATTTCTATTATCGACCCTCTTAGTTAATGAAACTGTATGTTTGAATTTTCGTATTGGAAAGTTGCAGGTAACCGAAAGTGCTTTTCATTTACATTATTTAGAATCCAATTTTATCGGAGTTTCACTTATGAAACCTACGCGAAGTATTTCTCCCTGCTGTTTAAAGTCCCTGTCTGAAAATGGCAGCTAAATTATCCTTGGTGGTGACGTCATTGAAACCGATTTTCAGCTTCAACAAATTATTTCGCTGGTTTTCGAAGACGTAATTTATAAAGCTTCTGACGACTACGTTGAGGGAACTTGTGTTTTGTTGTATATACTACAGCTGTTATCTTAAGTTAAGTGTGTGAAATTGAGAGTTGACGAATGACGTTAAGTCTTAGTTTTTCTTTTGTTTTAAAAAGTGATTAACTTTTAAGGTATTTTTGGTATTTTTATTTTTTCTATATAAATTTATTTATTCGTTATTAGTCCCATTGTTTTGAAAAATTTTTAGCTTAAATTTTTATAATTTCAAATTAAATAACAGCCGTATTAAGTTTTTACTTTGCGCCATGGAGTCCAACTTAAGTTTTCTAAAAAAAAATTCTTGAGCTATATCATTTAAAATGTTCATTTATAATTTATCTTTAGTTCAGTTTTAACATTTAAGTGATGCTTCTAGTTTCCAATATGTAGTTATGTAGTACTTTAAGCCTTCACTGATTTCTGTGTTTAGTTGAAGCTGTTTTCTTTATCTTTCATAAATGTTTTAACTAATTGCTCTCGCTTTAAAAGTTTTAACGTAACTTCTAACCCACGGAAATCTGTCTACTGTTCCGTTTTGTACACTTATTTTCTTATTTGAATATATTTTTTATTTTATGTAACTTGGTCGTATAGCAAAAGGCATTAAGCTTTTAATTTTTATAGCTACAATATTCTAGGCCTAGGTCCTTGGGTCAATGGATTCCATACTAACATTTACTTTTTTCACGATATTCAACGGAGATTTTTTAATAGTTAAGAGTTCTTTATCTAATTCCTAGAGTACCACCAGGTATCTAATTTCAAAGGTCTTGCTTTGCAATCTAAAGGGAATTGTTAGTGAATGTGTCAAACCTAGACTTCTTAAAGCTTCACTGTGAGTGCTTTACATATTTTAAAAATTTGGTTTGTTCTACTTATCCATTGTTTTTTTTATATTTACCAATGTAGGGTAATCCTAAATAGTTTAATTACTCCAAACTTTCAGCTGGAAGTGAATTGAAGCTTAAATCTGAAGCACGGAAACCTCTCTAATGAAGTAATAAGCAACTCTACTTATTCGGCTTGGCAAAGTCTGTATGATTGAGGTGAGGTTGAACTTAACTTTTTTTTTTTTTTTCCTCCACCCCTTCAGGGGCGGTGCCCCTGTAGGGGTGGAGGGCCTCCAATGCCCTGTCTGTTGGTCTTATGACCTTCAGACAGGGTTATGGGAGGTATTTTTATTTCGGGTGTCGAGTTCATTAGCCTAGGTTTTTGGTTAGGTCTACAGAGGAAGGCTTTAGTAATGTACCAATTTCTTTTAAAATTGAGACTAGTCATTTGGTTTCACTTTGCATTTTGCAATTTTTTTAAAGTTTCAACGTAACTTTAATTTTGTACATATTTAAATCTTGCTTTTTAACGTAAGCTTTGAAATTTGCTGTAAATTTTGAATATTCGTTATAATTTGTAGTTCTAGTAAATAATTCTGTATTTTAACAATCTGTATCAGCAGTTTAATTTTAATTTTGTACATTATTCACACCTTTGAAGTAAGCCATTTAAAATATTTTGTATTTTAACATTTACATTATTCATGCCTTTAAGCAATTTAAAGTAATATGATTTAGTATTTTGAATTTGTTTTTTATAATGGACAAGTATTTAAATCTTAAATTTAGGACAGTTGTAAACTAACGTAAAACTACTTTAACTTCACGTTTTACATTTATTAATTTCTTTGAAATTCGTAGAAATGGCACTAGCACAACTAACAATCCTGGTATTAATACAACAAATTGACCCACACTTTGGTATACAGTTGCGAGTTTTCTGCCTGTAATGTCTTGATAGGCCTAGCTGTTATGTTTTAATGTCTTTGCTTGGCAGATGGTTTCCCACGTTAATTGACATAGCACTTTTTGAGGTATAGTTATCCATGGCTTATCCTTTACTCTGTATCCTTAGACATATTTAACTATAGTATTTGCTTTACTTTTGCCACCTAGTATTAGCATTTGGTTGGCACCCCTGGCCACTGACATTTCTTAACTGTCCCCTCTTGGTTTATTAGTGTTAAATAGCCATCTGAATAGGCATCTGATCTGTGGCCTCTTGGTTAGCAGTTTGGTTCAGTTCACCTAGCTGCTGCGTTAGCATGATTTCAGTACTCCTGGTACTTGACTGGTTGGCGTTTTCTTGGTATAATCTTGGCTGCTTTTATCATATAAATCAGATTCCCTGGACACTGCCTGATTGGCATTCAGTTCAGTGTTCTTAGCCTTCCCAAGTTATCTTGGTATCTCCGGCCACTTGGCTGGTTAGCCTTTGTTCGGCATCCATGGCCACTGCACTTGTTCGTACTACCAGCCTTTGTTCGGCATCCATGGACACTGCACTTGTTCGTACTAGTACATCAGGGATGATGAGAGCTAAGTTAATGTGCTCGCCATATACCCACTGCAATGTGCAATGAGTTATTGTTCTGAACTATTATGATCCAGTCTTAAGACTTTACATTGTTAGTGGATAGCCATTATGTTGATTGATAATTTAACACTAGTAAAATTAATAATTTGATAATAGCTGATTCATTGGGAAGTTAGTCGCTGTAGAAATTGAAGTCTCTCTCCAGGATACAGACTTCGTCTGTCAGCTTTTGACTTCTGCCGCACAGAGTTTGGCCCAAGAACTGCAAAGTGCAACGGCCAGTCAGGCTTCTAAATGTGAATTCAAATAAGCTCACGAACTGTTGTGCAAAAACAGTCGCACAGCTCATAGAACTGTGCAAGAAAGGTCAGGGTGGTGCCAATGCAAACAAGAATTTAGGTACTTGTTTCATTTTCCCGCCGCTTGGAGTCTGAGGATGGATAGTCCAGTTCTTCAGACAACTGCGGAGATGAACGAATTAGAACTTCGATTTCTGAACTAGGTAAATTGACTTGGTACATTCCTAAGTCAACAAGAGTCGGAAGATAGCCCGTCATACAAAGGCAGCTCATAACTGAGGTTATTATTATTATTTTTTTAAACTAAAGCAGAATAAGGATTTTTTTAATAGCTGAACAATTTTTTTTTAACTAGCAGAATAAAGCGAGTTATATTATAGGGATTTTCTATGAATATATAAACATAAATCCGGCTTTTGGTGAATTAAAAAAAATTAGACACTGAAGTTTGTTTTTCTTATTAATCTACATCCTGCTCACTAATAACGTCTTAATGATCTGGTAATAGACAGGTTTTAAAACAGCAATGTATGTAATTGGAACTACAGTTGATATATGATCAAAGAGTGGTTTCTCTGGAAAGCTTTGATTATAAGATTCAAGCATGCAATTTTGCTTGATTTTAGTTAAATGGTATTTAAAATTTATATTAAGATAGTATAACTGGATGAAAGTATAAGCAGGATTGTTGCCTACTCAATTCGGTTAAATTTTGTAAGTAAATGGTTTACTGAAAATTTATGCAAAGGGAAATGTAGTTACTTTGATTTGAAGTCTACAGAGAAAATTGGTTGGGAGTATTGCTCAAATATAGTAAAATGCAGTGATTTCCGTATCTTAAGTAAATAAATTTTTATTGAAATATGTATGAAAAAATTGTAAGTCCCACGACCTCTAAGCCGGACATTGAAATTAAAAATTCGTGGATTAAGTTGTGAAGAGCTATTTAAAAGATTAACATATACGGAGAACTCATTCGAAGTTTATTCCAGTTATTTTCCTTACACGAACCAGAGATTTGTGTTGGTTAAACCGATAAAAGGCTTTTAGGTGGTTTGCTTGTTCAGCTATGGTTTTTGTCTTGCTAAAGAAATGGATATGCATGGAATTAAATCAATAAATAGCTACAGATTCCTCCTCCGCGCTGAATTTTTCATATCTTAAAAGTTAGGATGGATGGAGCACAGGAATTCACGATTATACAACTCTGTCCACTATACTGACCGACCGAGTATGTAGCCAGAACGATGCGATTGTGTGGTGTAAATGCTTCAGGAACGAGAGAAAATATAAACAGCTGGAGGTGGACAGGCCTTGAGGTTCATAAGTAGGGGTACAGTAGTCTAGTCGAAGGTAATTTTGGGTAGCTTCACCCTTCGCCGTCCCTCAAGGAAAATTGGTCTAGGGACACCACTTTCCACCCAAGGACGTTGATAACTGGACCCTTATGTAACTTTTGTCCACCGATGGGGGTTTAAAAATCACTATAGTCATTTTCCGAAACTCTTCTTAATTAGCTGCAGCTCAGAAGAGAAAGTCATATGTTAATACTAGATGTATTTATATATGGTAATTCAGCCCAGGAGCTGACAGACTTATGTACACTCTGAAGCCTATGTATGCATATTTGTTCTCAGAACTCCAGGAATGGTTGTGAGAGTTCAGAACAGACTGTATTCAAAATTGATACTTTTAAGCTGAATCATTAAAAGTTCCTGTTCCTGGAACGTAGGTAACTTAATTAAGAAAATAATGCTGGCGCCTTTTCACAGGCGCCTCGAGGGAGTTATTGCAATATGCTCACTGCAAAGTTGTCTACAAATATTGTTGCTAATGTATCACGAAATTGTCTAGATTTCTGTTGAGGGAATTATTGCACATATTCACAGGTCTGTTTGAGGGAAGTGTTGCAGAAATTGCAAAATTCTGCCAGGGATATATTGTTGCGAATAATGCCCGCAAAACTTGTGCTCATAAATACTGTTGCAAATGTTGGCATAAAATCTATTCTGGAATATTGTTGCAAGATTCTCAAAATTGTCTAGGCAAATTGTTGCAGATATTCAGAGACTTCCGTGTAAGGAAATATTACGAATGCTGCTCGAAGTAGTATGTTAAGAAAATTAAGAATCGATGGATATTATGGTGTTTAGACCAAAAGTATATCGAATACCCCACAAAAAGATTTATGGCAATTATTAGTGTAAAAACTTGAAGTGTTCATAATGCGCAGACGATTATATGGTACTTTAATCTCAAAAATAATAGATAATGCTCACAACACTGCTATAATGAGTAAGAAGACGCATTCACACAGACTAAACAATCGAAACACGAAATTGGTTAAGTGCCTTACCTTTAACGTTACTTCTCAGCAAGAAGACTACAGTACTGAGTTGCAACCGTAGAACCCATTTATATAGGATACGCATCACATCAACCACGCTGTTGCCAAGTAGGATATTTTTTGCGCCTTTGTAACGATGTGTCTTCCATGTAACCGCTATGGAACACTCCCAGAGCGTTACATAAACCTTTATTGCAGTCTCCCAGTCCTGGAAGGGTTCAGTTTCGAAGTCGTCGAGGTTTAACGCGGACGTAAGACTTTAGATAATAAAAAATGTATTTTGGTTTTACAACAACAGGGAGTTTGTCCTTGCTTATGAACTCTGGTCGGCGGAAAAGTACAAAGGTCTTGAGTTAGTACGAAGACAGTGACTATGAAACTATGATGATTACAATGAAGGTAATGATAGTGGTATGGTGGATAATGATGACGAAACGGAAGAATAGTGGTGAATATTCTATCAGCAGTCTTCCACAGAGGGGAATAATGATTGGTGGTGATGTGTTTACGTACCTGAGAGCACACGTACGCTCACACTATATATAATATATATATATATATATATATGTTATATTATATATATATATATATATATATATAGATATATATATATATATATATATATATATATATCTATATATATATATATATACTGATATATTATATATATATATATATATATATATATATATAATATATATATATCGTGTGCGGACAATTTTTCGTAAAACAAAAATTCGAAAGGCAATTGTTCGAAAAGTTTTTTTTTTTTTTTTTTCGAACACCAAATATTCGAAAACAATAGTTCGAATGTATAATTCTTCGAATTTACAATTGAACGAAGTACAAAATATTCGAACAAGCAGTTTTTCGAAAAGAATACTGTTCGAATGCATGCATGAGTGACGTCGACTTGTTGAAAAAAGCTGACGGCAATTTTGTATGTTGGCACTTTCTCTCTCTCTCTCTCTCTCTCTCTCTCTCTCTCTCTCTCTCTCTCCCAAACTGTAGTTATTCGAGAAACAACTCAATCGCATTGTTTGTATTCTAATTACCTTAAATAAGAAATAAATATACATAAAAATAAACCGTTAACAAATCCTTAAAAACTTAGTTCCCATTGTTATTTTGGACTGTTTCCTATTTAGTAGAGAAGCTCTTAAACCCTATCATGGCTGAGTTCGTTGAAAGTGAAAAAGGAAAGCCCATGTTATTAGTGAATGGACATTTATTTGTTTAAGACAAGCAAGTACAAGATAAAATATATTGGAAGTGCCATAAATTTGCAAATTACTGGAAATGTCGCGCTATAACAGTAAAAGATGTTACCGTTTCTAAAGAACATATATCATCCAGGTGATCCAACTGGCGTAGAAGTGCGGAGATTTATTGAAGAAGACGACACAAAAGGTACACGTGACTCCTCTCATTACATAATTGCAAATGCATCTTCGGATCTTAGCGAATCTGGAGCTCAGGGATTGCCAACTGTCACCAGTATTAAGCGCTCAGTTCGCTCAAAAGAAAATCGTGGACTGTCTACACCCTGTCACAGGAAGGATATATAGTATTCTCAGTCGAGTATATGAAGACTCAAAAATGAAGATTTTATTCTTTTTGACTCGAGTCAGGAAGAAGAGAGTATTGTTTTTTTCACACACGCAAATCTTAAAAAAATTTTCTGGGATGGTACTTTCAAAACTGTCTCGACACTGTTTGAACAGCTTTATACCATGCATGGCTTAAAGGATGGGTTTTGCATATGTTAGATTTTTCTGATGTGTAAAAGAATTGGCGCAATTTTCAAATATTAATTCAATCACCTAATAAATACCTCCAAGAAAGAAGTTTCCTCAGTCAACTTTATGGCTGCTTTTTCCATTTAAGACAATGTTTGTATAGAGTATCTTGGTTTA
>NC_061105.1:18328887-18366387 GCF_015104395.2 Macrobrachium nipponense | reverse complement strand
GTCATTCACGGTAATGTGCGTCAATAAAATCCGGAATTATATAGGAAACTATATTTTCTATGTAAAATGTACAATAGCAAGAGACTTTCGAGGTGTTCCTCGTCAGTGTTAACATTGAAATGCAAAGAAAGAAAGAAAGAGAGAGAGAGAGAGAGAGAGAGAGATAACAGCCCATCACGGAAGTATATACTGGTTCGGGTGTTGCTAGGTTCTTCCGAATTCAACAGGTGGTTGCGCCGACCTCCTCCTCCTCCTCCTAACTTTTTAAACTCTTCATAAGAAAACTCTCCCTCTTTCTCTCTTTCTCTCTCTCTCGCTTTGCATTTTAACGTCAACAAAGAGTACCCTCATTCAAGATGACAGAACTACTAACATTTAAGGCAGTACTATTAAATTTCTGTCATCATTCGGGAATAACGTCCATTAAGATATGAGTACCAAGTAATATTACCCAGTCTTCTAGATGATACTATCATTCGTGATAGAACTATCATCATTCAATATGACAGTACTGCTGTCATTCAAGGTAGTTCTATTCATCATTCGGGAATAACATCCATTGAGATATCAAGGATGATGATAATAGCAACACAAGATAATGTCAGTATCACTGATCGAGATGACAGTACGTGCAGTTTTAGATGATGACAGTGAAAGAGAAAAAGTAACTCAAGAATTTACAAATGCGTTCGCGAAGTCTTGTCGAAACCCGTTGATCCGTTCTCGACGGCAAGGAGTAGGATATATATTTTGCCCCACCCGTCCCGAAATATTGACGGAATAGTGGGTTATTACGCCAGGGGCAGAGGGAATTTTATATCAGTTGATAGGGCATTTAAATGTAAGAACATTTAAGTAAATGTAAGTAAGGGGAATTCTTACAGACATTCTTTGAAATATAGCAAAACTGGACAGGACATGGGATGAAAATTTTAGGGCACAATGTATGATAGGACTACACACGCACACACACAAACATATATATATATATATATATATATATATATATATATATATATATACGTATTATATATATATATATATATATATATATATATATATACTCGTACCACCATTAATTTAATGGTGGTACGAGTATATATATATATATATATATATATATATATATATATATATACATATATATATATATATATATATATATATATATATATATATATATATATACTCGTACCACCATTAATTTAAAACAAACGGTTAATTAAGTCGAAACTGAGACATAAACAACCACAACTACATCTGCTAAATATTGGAAAACTACAAAACCCTTTTTTAAGAACTGAAAAAAAAAAATCTTTCCAAATATCTCTTTCACAGCACATCATCGAACAGTTTCAAACTACAGTCATGCCTCTGGACTGCTAAATCAGACAAGGGAGAGTAGGAACCAGAAACGTACCTTGCTGTAGTAAATAAAGAGCACTTCTGCATGAGGGAACGGCTTTGTAGTCGCTATATATATGTGTCCGGTCTCGGGTTACCGCCTTTTGCTTACGACTAGGGTTGCCAGCGAGCGGAACTGTGGCGTTTTTCTTCTTTTGCATTCTCAATTTTCGCAATCTACACCATATACAAATGTTTATTTCGGCTTGTAAAACTCAGATAAACATTCTGATTCATATATCTATAGATGGAAATCTCTTATGGACTATATTTTTCGCTTTGTAGATTATCAAGCAGATGGCACCCTTTGGCAAAGAAAAACAAAAAAGATGGAAATTTTTTTCATCGTGTCCAGTTTTGGGAAGTTATTTTTGCCTGTTGCTCTCTCAGGCTCTCGGAGGTGGCGATTTCGAGACCAGTTGCAATTTGCAAAAACATGCGTCCGGTGTTCCTACTCCTGTTGAACTTCCTCCTAATTTTTTTAAACTATTCTTGAACGGCGTAATTCCCTGGTTCACCACAACGAAGAAGATCGAGAGAGCTTTTTGGAAAACTATCGAGTGATTTTGAGTCAATATTGTTGGAACGACCTACGCACGAAGATTGGCGCGGCCCGATCTCGCAGTCCATCTCATTATCCCTTAATATACTTCCCTATAAGCGGTTGTCGTTATTCTTTACCGCGTTCTATCATCTCGGAATATCAGCTCCCATGTTTTTCTCACGCTTGACTTGAAGCACCCTTAAATAACCTCCTGCAAGGTCAAACTCGCAAAAACTTACCGAATCGGTTACTTCATACATGACGCCGAATCAAATACCATCTATTGTAACGTAAATTTTTTTATCATTTATCTTAAACGCGGTTTAGGGATTCATTTGAATTTAGTCGTTTCAATGATTGGACCTTATATATATGTGTGTGTGTGTGTGTGAGTCTGATCACATCACCGTGATTCATATATACCCATTAAGCTACAAATATCCTTTAATATCTAATTCGCTCTACCTCAGAATTAATATATTTTCATATATGTTAACTAAATGGGAATTTTTGTTGATTATAATTTTGTCAGCTCCCGGGCGCGAACCTAGGAACCCAGAAATCAGGACGTACAGTGAAACGCCTTTAACCACACAGCTACCACGTCCTGATTTGTGGATTCCTAGGTTCGCGCCCGGGAGCCGACGTAATTATTATAAAAAACAAAAATTCCACTTCAGTTAACATATATGAAAATATATTATTTCTGAGGTAGAGCGAATTAGATATTTAAGGACATTTCAAGCTTAATGCGTATATATATATATATATATATATATATATATATATATATATATATATATATATATATGTGTGTGTGTGTGTGTGTGTGCATATATATATATATATATATATATATATATATATGTATATATATATATATATATATATATATATATATATATATATATATATATATATATATATATCTGTAAAAATTAAAATAGCCACAGTAAGAAAAAGATAAGAAAAGGTTAGACATCGAAAGTTTGCGTCTGGCTTAATACTTTCGTAAAGGGAAAGTAAAGTTGAACCTCTTGAAATATGAGATCGAAGATGGAAAAATAGTTTAGAAGAGAATTCCGGAATTGTGGAGGTAGGGGAAATCTAAAGGCAACTAGAGGGCATCTTACATTTGTGTCTTTCTGTATTTGAGAACAAGTGGCCTCCAGTTCAGTCCAGAATTTGCTTGGTCAGTACAGGTTTGACGGGCAATTTTTTGCTTGGTGGGAGCGATCTGGTGGTAGATTTACTGTTATCCTCGCTCTCTCTCTCTCTCTCTCTCTCTCTCTCTCTCTCTCTCATTTACCTAGGGCCAAGATATTTGCTGAAATTTTTTTCCTCATGCGAGCGAACTCGTATTCCGTTACGCAAAAATATTTCACAATTTTAAAGTAAAATTTTACTTAATTATGGCACAAACATAGAGCCAAAATTGAATTTCACTTAATTCACAAAATAGTAACACCTTATGATATTCACAACTAGTACAGTAAATTTCATACGTAAGTATTTTCAGTATCAAATCACAAACGCAGATTTCGTAAATATTGGTAATTTATCAGGTGAAAAATTCCTTATATATCACAGGTTTTAAGGTGTTAAATCATTCTTCTTATGCGAAAATAGTTAGCTTTTTGGTACATAACTGATAGTTTGTTACCATTTTGATTTTAGATTATACCGTTTTGGAAGACTGAATAATAATAATAATAATAATAATAATAATAATAATATAATAATAATAATAATAATAATAATAATATTATTATTATTATTATTATTATTATTATTATTATTATTATTATTATTATTATTATTATTATTATTATTATATTAAATAATTTCTTGACATCCATAAGTCCAGCCCGTAAGAATCCATTTTTAAACGGATGGGTAAATCAAAAGGAAGACAAAATTAAAGAAGTTGGACAGCTAAGTTAGAGCAGAGACCAAAGGGAATGCTTGCTTACCCATAACACATCTCCAACCCACTAAACCCCACCCCCTTCAGTATAAGACAACGAGTATCTGATTAAAGTAATGAAATGAATTGTAATTATATCTTATTGGAATGTAAAGAGTTATTCCCATGGGGTATCGGATTGCATCATTAATACCTGTCCTTGAACGACTATAATTTTCCTTTTTGCAAACTCCTGTAATTACCGTAGTCTTTGTAAAATGAGGTTAATCTCTCCTTATTTCATAAAGGGCCACAGACTTGGCGCTCTTGAGCGCCCTAGAAAGAAAAAGGAAGACTTTCTAATTGAATATTCTATTATTTACATCATGGACACTTGGTGAAGCTCAGAACTAAACAGCAGTTTTCTACCTCTGTTGCAGTTTTGACAAAAAAAAAAAGGCCTGATTTTTCAAATCATACAGCTGATCTTTTGGAACTTTGTGAGTTCCAGAGATCTGGAACTTCCTGGTTCCAGGGATCTGGAACCTTCTGAGTTCCAGAGATCTGGAACTTTCTGAATTCCAGAGACCTGGAATTCTCTGAGTTCCAGAGATCTGGATTTTTCTGAGTTCCAGAGATCTGGAACCCTCTGAGTTCCAGAGATCTGGAACTTCCTGAGTTCCAGAGACCTGGAACTCTCTTAGTTCCAGAGATCTGGAACTGTCTGAGTTCCAGAGATCTGGAACTGTCTGAGCTCCAGAGATCAGGAACTCTCTGAGTTCCAGAGATCTGGAAATTTCTGAGTTCCAGAAATCTAGAACTTTCTGAGTTCCAGATTCCTGGAACTCTCTGAGTTCCAGAGATCTGGAACTTTCTGAATTCCAGAGACCTGGAACTCGTTTTGAGTTCCAAAGATCTGGATTTTTCTGAGTTTCAGAGATCTGGAACCTTCTGAGTTCCAGAAATCTGGAACTTCCTGAGTTCCAAAGACCTGAAATTCTCTTTGAGTTCTAGAGATCTGGAACTTAATGAGTTCCAGACAGGAACTTCCAAAATTCCTGGTTTTCTGTTGCGCATGCTCACACTAGTCGCGCTTTATTGCTTAATGGGTTCATTTTGTTTGTTTATTTTGTGAATCCTTTACAAATGCATTCCATTTAGCATTGTGGAGTAATTACAAATACCTACTCAAACTGTGTAAATTATTTAATCATATTTTATTTTGTATTTGAAATAAAAAAAGGAAAGATAAAATAGAACTATAATTATGCAATTCTAGTTTTATTGCATTATATCTGTTACGTAAGCGGTATGAATATATATTAAATAAAATTTTGTTTTTCCAAGAATGCTGACTGTATAAAGTCCTTTTCAAGATAAAGTTATGCCTTAATCTAAGTGTTTTGAACTTTATTTTTGTGAACCAAAAATCATTCATTGTGAAATTATTGTTATGTGTTCATGAGGGCAAATTCTGTGTAATTAACATAAAATTAAATCATTTTCTTTTGTTAACAGTAAATAACAAAAATACTCTATCAAGTCCAATTTCTCTATTACAAGCAATTAAATTGATCTTTCTCACAATTTACAGTTTGTTGGTTTTCCAAATAAATATGATGTATATGTATTATATATAATGCGTGTGTGTTTGTGTGTGTGTGTGTGTAGTACACGCTTGATTTCGGGACCGCTTATCTACAGTCACATCAGCCAAACGAAAAATTCAGGAAACCGGCCGCCCCGCTGTTGAAGAAATCAGACGGCGACCCGGAAAACGCGATGGACGCGGCCGAAGGGCTTTGACCTCCGTTGCTGAAAGCGGCGCTGAAGGCACTCCCTCCCGGCCTACCTCCAAAACCTTCACCTTCACCGTCGTCGTAGTTTTTGTTATTGTTGTTGTTGCTGCTATTGGCTCCCTGAGCGAGGGCCAAGCTGGCTGCTGCCGAAGAAGGAAAAGAAGAAGACGACCCAGAACCCGAATTGGTGCTGGGGGGAACTCCTCCTAGACCGTTGGTTCCTGAGGCCAAGGCCAAGCTCGCTGCTGCTGAAGAAGAAGAAGGAAAAGACGCCCCTGAACCCGAATTGGCGTTGGGGGGAACTCCTCCTGGACCGTAGTTGGCTCCCGAGGTCACTGCATGACTCGATCCGGATCCTTCCGGTAAAGTCCTCGCGGCTGGTCTCACTTCCTCGGCTAGAGGAACCTCGACTTCACTCGCTACTGACGGTGGATCCTCCAAATACGCCGCACCTGCGCCCGGATGAGGTCCTTTGGCTTCACCCCGGCTCGGGCCGCCGCCCACGATGGGCGCCGGCTTGCAGGACGTCAGTTGGACGAAGGACGCCGCCATCAGCAGAAGCCGTAGCAGCTTCAAAGTGCGGCTTGAGGCTGACATTCTGCGGAAGGAAAGGATATAATGGTTCGGTGTTTGGCGAAAGAATCCTGTAGGATCTTTTTGGTTATCGTTCAGCTATTTATTGTCAATGAAATAGATGCTAAATAGTAATATTAATAGTAGTAACTAGTAATGATAGTATTAGAAGCATTATTAGTACTTACTGCTGCTACAACTTCAATTGCTTGTTAGTGTTATAACTTTTGCGGTTGTGAAATGTTAAGTTTAACCGATTGTTATAATCAGTTAATTTTCATGTGTATGTGTATCTGTGTTTGTGCGTGTTTGTGGGTGTGGAGAGAGAGAGAGAGAGAGAGAGAGAGAGAGAGAGAGAGAGAGAGAAACAGAGAAAACCAGCAGAAAATCATGAACCAAATTCTCTCTATTCATTTCCAACCCTTCCATTACCAGCTCTTGGATTTCCTTCCTGATTCTTTAATGCAAATGAGTCATTCTCCTTCAGTTCTCGTTTCCATCTCCGGTCTGGGCTAGATACGGACATAAGGTTGGGCGTCCACTGGCATTTCGATTTAAATGAAGTGCTCAGCCCGTCTGTCAAGCAGGATAATGAGATTCCAAGATTGGGAAACGGAGGGAGTAAGAGGTTTCCGGAGCTTTATTTGAAAAAAAAAAAAAAACTGTTTAGAGCTATTTCTCAACTGGATGTGTTTTCTTAAACGTCTTGGACACTTTTGCAGCTGTTTGTGATTTTTAAGGTCCTGCAGAAGTCTTTAGCCTTCTCTCTCTCTCTCTCTCTCTCTCTCTCTCTCTCTCTCTTTCTGTCACAACTGGTCTCTAAGTGTCTCTTGATATTCAATATTTGTGACACAAGCTTTCGAATTGGATTATTTCAGTTGTTACCAAAACGTCCTCAGAGGAACTACAAATCTCCCCACCTCTCCCCACCTCTCTCTCTCTCTCTCTCTCTCTCTCTCTCTCTCGTGAGAAGGTATTCCAAGCCAGGAACTCGTCTCATCTTAATGCATTCTAGTTATAAACACCATTTTGGACACTGAAATTTTCGTAGGGGGCGGGAAGAGGGGGAAGTTACTGTCTACACTTTGCGTAGCCCGGCGAACTGTAGGCGCGCTGTTTTCTGCCTATCATTTTCTATCCGTTCCCTTCTTTTATACCCAACTTCTTTAACCGGCCCCACAAAAGTCCCGAAATGGTAGTGGTACCGGGACTTAGACCAATAAAGAACACTTACCAGACACAAATCTTTGTTATCGATTTGGACTTCAAATCATATTACTCTTTCGAGTTTTATTAAGAAAATCTGTTTTTAGTTTTAATATTTTCATTAACAAGTGCCAATGAATCACAGATTTGAACGATGGATTCAACCCTGACCAGCATTCAAGCCTAGCTTTACGTAAAGGCAGCTAATGAGAGTAATATATGGCTCTGAAAAGTTATCAGCTATCTGCGATTGGTCTATCTACTTCTCTTGAAAATATCACTACAGCAGCTCTTCTGAGAGTTACCGCACTCGTGCCTGTCGCAGCTCCGGATAAAAAAAACATTGCTGCTCAGACGGCTGAAGCATTTAGATTGTACGCAAAGAAGCGCTCGTGAGTGAACTTCGATTATACGTGAAGAAGCGTTCATGAGTGTACTTCGGTTGTACGCAAAGAAGTGTCCGTGAGTGTAATTCGGTTGTACGCAGAGAAGCTTTAGTGAGTGTACTTTGTAGCGAGTATCAGCAATGACAGCAAACTAAGCGAAACAACCTTTCCTAAGGTAACCTTACCCTTGGTTCTCTTCCCAGCTCACTTCCTCCACTCGACCAGGCCACAGGAGACGTCCAGACTGCGTCTTTCTCAGGCAAACACCTGGAGATAAACTCCTCCTCCTCAAGCATCGGTAGAGAGAGAGAGAGAGAGGGAGAGAGAGATCACAAGTTGACCTCAAAGCGGAACACCTCCCAGATCGTGATTTCAAAGGGCCTTTTCAGTGTGTCCCGGATACGAAAAACGCCCACTGCAAGAGGACCTCAGGTCATAAGTCACTGCCTGACGTCACCGAGAAAGTCCGCCTGTTACTTTTGGTCTGTTTCGAAGTGAGACGAATCCTTTTCAGACCAGTTTTTGGGTTTCGTAAGAGCATGAACCGATGAATATTTATTGCCTATTTATTGCCATGATGTCATCTGAAAGGATTCCCTTAGCGAAATAATGTGAAATAAATTGTTTGACCTTGTTCTATTGGGCCTGAAATGGGTGTTTAGATTTGTTGCAATTATTTCCAGGCGCATGCAATAATTAATGATAATAATGATGATAATAATGGTAATAATAATAATTATCATCATCATCATCATCATCATCATCACCCAAACACCTTTTTTATTACAAATATGATCAACTCTTCAATGACCACAATGAGCCATCAGTTTCTTTTCCTAAAGTCTCTGATATCATTAAAGTGATTACAGTTACGGCTCCAGAAAACAAAGGTGTATCATTAAACATCTGGCAACTCAGCGTTCTTCTTCTTCCATGCGTTGCAAAACTTCGGTAAACTGGGGAATTCAAACGAGGTAATGGCTCGGTTTTCTACGAATGACATCCTGGCAAGAAATGATTATTACTCTCTTTTTTTTGCATTAGGAGCATATGCACGCTTGAGCGGGTGCGTACAAACTCACACACATGCACACACACACCCGCACACACACTATAATTTCTGTGTGTGTGTGTGTGTGTGTGTGTGTGTGTGTGTGTGAGAGAGAGAGAGAGAGAGAGAGAGAGAGAGAGAGAGAGAGAGACGCAATTAAATCCTTAAAATATTTCCTATAGCCTGTGAAAAGGCAGCAAATATATTTTAATTCTAGCAATATAATGTCGGTATTATTTGTAACCTAAGCCAGACATTACTTGTGCCTAAAGGTACGTATTACTTGTTAAAGGAAGACGTATTTAAGTCTGTCTCAAGAAGGAATGGACAACTTTAATTTAATGGCTTTACAACACATTGTCATGCGGACTAGTAGCGCTTGCTAAGTGCCCTTGTTAAAAGCACTTTTTAGCTAGTAATCTTGCAATTGATATCTTGAATGACACCTATTATTTTAACTAGTTACTATACAGTCAGTTAATGAATGATATATATATATTTTTTAATTTTCTGAATAATAAAATAATTGTATCATAAGAGCAGGTTCGTTTTCCTGGATCACTGATGATTATCATCAGTCATTTTTAAATGTCAAAATAGTAATCAGGTATTTGATTAAGTGAGTAATTGCATCATTTACCTGTTTTCTATAAATAGAATAAAAAAAGGAGAAATGTTATTGGCCAACAGTTGCAATTGAATTTTATTAAGTTAAATAAATATCATGATTACATTTTAGATTTTTTTGGTATGCAAATTAGAGCAGGAAAGCCTATATCAGTCAATCAATTAACTGATTAAGAGAGAGAGAGAGAGAGAGAGAGAGAGAGAGAGAGAGAGAGAGAGAGAGAGAGAGAGAAGGGAAATGAGATTACAAATGGGATGAGAGCAAGAAGTACGTGAACCTAAAGAGTGAGTAAGTGGGCAGACCCATTTACCCCATTTTTGGCACTTGATAACCTCTTTAATCTTCCTTCCATACTTAATTAAGTGGCTGGTTTCTGGAACCTACTGTAGGCAAGTTCAGAACTTATCCAGCGTAAGGCTTCCTTCTGCAGCAGTAGTAGTTGCCCTGGGAAGCGCTGTGGCACCAGTAAGGACATCCAGCGAAGCCGCTTCCAGGATTATACGCCAAGAAGGGGAATCCTGGAATGATGTTTGGGTAGAAGGCTGGATTGTAGGAGACGCCTCCTACTCCTGCGAGTCCATTTCCAGCGAGGCCAGTTCCAGCAAGTCCACTGGAAATGCCTCCAAGGCTTCCAGTTCCAGCAGTGACACCTCCCAGAAGGCTAGTACCTAGGTGGCCAGCTCCAAGATAGTTAGTGCTTAGTTGGCCAGCTCCCAGATGGCTAGTGCCTAAGTGGCCAGCTCCAAGATGGCTGGCAGTACCAAGGTGTCCAGCTCCAAGATGGCTAGTGCCCAGGTGTCCAGCTCCAAGATGGCTAGTGCCCAGGTGTCCAGCTCCAAGATGGCTAGTGCCCAAGGAATTGTGGGCCCAGCGGTGTCCACTCCAAGATGGGCTAGGTGCCCAGGGGTCCAGCTTTCCAAGGGACCTGGCTAGTGGGCCCAGTGGTTTCCCGCTCCAAGATGGCTAGCACCCAGGTGTCCAGCTCCAAGATGGCTGGTAGTACCAAGGTGTCCAGCTCCAAGATGGCTGGTAGTACCAAGGTGTCCAGCTCCAAGATGACTGGTAGTACCAAGGTGTCCAGCTCCGAGATGGCTTATACCTAAGCTGCCAGCTCCAAGATAACTAGTGCCTAGATTTCCAGCACCTACTTGCCCAGTTCCTACATGACTAGTTCCAAGATGGCCAGCTCCAGCGCTCCCAAGCAGACCTCCAGCAAGAGCAGAAGCCAAGGAGCAAATAACTACTGAGACGAGAAGAGGTGATGCTCCAGCCATTCTGGAAGTGAAAAAGAATTTTTTAAAAGTTGTCAGCTTTGTTTGATTTTTTGATTCTGGAAAAAGAATTCATGCAAAATGGAAATTACGGGACTTCACTCGCATCATCCTGGGAAAAAACTACACAAATTTTGACCAATTTCTTCTTCACTTTTGGAAAATGAACTTTTCGTTAATCTGGCTTTGGATAAATCAATCTAGTAAATGGAAGAGTATCAGAAAATTTTTGAAGTTTCTTCACTGTTGTAATGGAATGCACCTGTTAGCATTTTCTATTATGATTTCATTCGTATCTCTCTCTTTTATATCTAAATGTTTATGTATTCTCATATTTTTGTTTACTTTCTTCCGCAAACTACATTCCTATAGCTTCACTAAAGCAAACTGAAGCTAAGTTTCAAACTAGAAGTTATCTCATTGTCATTAGTCCTTTTTTGTTTAACCTTTTGAAATCGCAGATACAAGTAACATGTCAGTAGATCAGTAACCTGCTTTACCTGTAAAGATCGTTGATAAACTCTTAACTGAAGACTTACTGGACATTATCATCTTATATACAAAAGTCTGAGAGTGTCACATTCTAATTTCACTCTAAGCAAAGCAAGGACGCAGGGAATTAGTTCATTAACGTGCGCGCGCAAAACAAAAAAAATTGTCAATCACTTTTAAAATGATAGACAGTTTTTTAATTGGATTATGCAAGGCAATTCATTTGTAACTGAATCAGTTATTTAGAATGTGTTTGTGAGTGTGCGTGCGTGTGTGTGTGTGCTTTCTACTAAACAGAGGCTTCGTGTTTTGAATTTCTGTCAGTCGCCTTGGTAATGGTGACGCCAGGTAATTTACAAGCAATCAATCATTCTTGATTATATCAAATGGTACTCATGAATCACTGGTATGGCGTTTCATTATTCTTGGTTCCCGACTTGATACTGTATAATATGGTTATTGTATAATGTAGTTATTGTATAATGCTCTGCATAACAAATCATGTACACGCATTGATTAATGTTTTTTATTTTCAATTACACACGTACGAGCCCTCGACTAATCTCGAAATTGCAAGACCCTTTTCTGTGAATCTTGTAGAGAAACAGTTCAGTTATTCCAAAGAATTTTATCAAGTATTTTCCCACTTTAGTCACGTTGAAAGGTTAATATGAAGTTAGATTTAAGTCTCCTGCCATTTATTTAATTTATTTTCTATATCAGTATCGACTCAAATATATTAAAGACTAAGATGATAACCATCCCTTAAATAGCTTTTTACAATTATGAAGTGCATTAATATAGACACAACTGACATTCACTTTAATTGTTGGAAGGAATATTTTCATAAAACTCGGTCCATTAGTTTTTTTTTTAAATCTTGTTAACAGACATTAAAAATATTGAAAGTAGGAGAGAGAAATTTCTTTGGCAGTTTTAATGAACATCAGCCAGATTTTGTACGAATAACATAAATAAAACCTACAAGATCAAGAGGGGACTTAATCCCCAACATCGCCATAAAAAAGAAAAAAAAACTTCAAGTTACGTAACGCAATAGCATCGTTGATTTTCGCTTGCAAAACCTTTCAGTCGGACGAAACTGTGACTTGCTCGTTTCATTTAAATGGTTCAATCAAAAAGTCAGATGAAATTAGCATTAATGAGAGTCCTCGTGTCGACCTTGATTCACGCAGTGACTTTTGAGTTTTTGACGAACTGGATTAGTGAAATTTGAACATGACCCACCTGGTCTTTTTGGGAGACTGCTAGTGCATGCGTATATATTGAGGAATCTGTGAATGTCTTGTTAGTTAGGAGTTCGCCTCTGACGTGTACAGGTAATATAAAAGCTCTTTCAGTAACGTTAGGATATATATATATATATATATATATATATATATATATATATATATATATATATATATATATATGTGTGTGTGTGTGTGTGTGTGTGTGTGTATATAAATATAATATATATATATATATATATGTATATATATAAATGAGAATATATATATATATATATATATATATATATATATATATATATATATATATATTTATTTCTCAAGTACTGAGCTAGTATTTATTTTAATGTCAATAATGATTTGCTACTCATGCTTTCCTTTCATTTGTCTGAGCTGTATCACAAACATCAAATCCAAAGCAAGGAAACTGCTTGCTTAATTGTAACAAATGTAATGGAATTGTTTCTTTACCATTAGTAAGAGGGAAATGGAAAGCTAAAAAAAACAAAAAAACAAAAAACAAACAAATTATGATATCCAGCTCGTTAATAATATTCCTTTGTGGAAAAAAACTTTCAAGTTATAGAATTCTGTAATATGTTGGAATATACAAACAATTCAACAATAATTGAATATTCTAATATTTTTAATTCATTTTTTTCCGAATCTTGCAAAAATAAATCAGATTAATGAATAGTGATTCATTCACATAAAACTAAAACTACAGGTCGTAGGGTTCTGAACTCATTCTGTTGGGATATCTAAACGATTCCATAAGAAATAACTTAATCTTGAGTTCGACAAATGAGTAATATTCTCTTATCATAAACTATAAAATATTCACTTACTGATGGATAATTTTCCTCTGTTGTTTTCCAGAATGGCAAGACATTCACCTCTTCCCCTGGCAGTAGCCATTTGCTCTGTGGCCTCTGCTCTTGCAGGAGGTCTCCTTGGAAGCACAGGTGGGGTTGCAGGCGTGTCAGGTGCTCTTGGAAGCCTCGGACACCTTGGAAGCGTTGGTGTTGGAGGTGGGAACTTGGGGAATGTTGTTGGGGGTAGTTATCTAGGAGCTGGACATCTTGGAGGAGCTGGTGTTGGAGCTGGCAACCTTGGGAATGTTGGAGCTGGTCATCTTGGAGGCGTTGGGGTTGGAGGTGGACATCTAGGAAGTGCCCTTGGGGTTGGACATCTCGGAGGTGTTGGAGTTGGAACTGGTAACCTTGGAAATGTTGGAGGTGGTTATATAGCAGCTGGACAAGTTGGAGGCATTGGTGTTGGAGCTGGCCAACTTGGGGCTACACTTGGAGCTGGCCATCTTGGAGGCATCACTGCCGGAAGTGGACTCCTTGGAGGTGTCTCAGTTGGGCTTCCAGGAAACAACCTTCAGGGTAGTGTCTCCTACAATCCAGCCTTCTACCCAAACATCATTCCAGGATTCCCTTTCTTGACTTACAATCCTGGAAGCGGATTTGCAGGATGTCCCTACTGGTGCCGCAGCACAATCCAAGGGAACTATTATTGCTGCAGGCGAACCCCCTACGCTGGATAATACTACAATTTTTACTGAGCCAGGCATTTCTCAATAAAAGCATTTTCAGCAGAACCACATGACTATCTGATACTTTCATTATCCAAGATTTTAATCTCCTGGACACAGTTCAAGTCACTCAGATGGGTTTGTAGAAGTATTGCATATTATTATTATTATTATTATTATTATTATTATTATTATAATTATTATTATTATTATTAGCAAACTGACCCATCTACGATGGGTGATAAAATACGGGTGCAGAAGTGAAAAATTTAGATGTACTATTTGTTCAGCAATATTAAAATAAGGGCGATTTTTATACATACCTACTACAGAACCTCTTTGTACACAATATTATCAGTTTGTCCACAACTTAATTTCAAGTTGGCAGAGTCAGTTGCTCTGCTCATCGCCACATACAGTTGGCCATGCGTGAACATGGGTGACGGCAGAAACACACCAACACGATCCAAAGTCTGGCCCTGCGACTTGTTTGCAGTGAATGAGAAGGCCAGGTTGATGGGAAACTGCCTGCGCCGTAACTGGAACGGAAACTGGTTGTCCGAAGGCATCAGAGGAATCCGGTGGATGAACAGACGTTTGCCGGTGTGAGGGCTCGTTACTATCACTGCTTCGATGACGTGGGAGTTTAGCTTCATAATGGTGTACCTCGTTCCGTTGCAATGTCCATTTGCAGGATCGAAATTCCGAAGCAACATTACCGGGCAGTACTTCTTCAACGTTATTCAACGTTATTTTGTGCACTGGCAGTCCCGATGGATTCAAATTATTAAAAAAATCTTGTGGTTATTGATGATAATTTTCATCTTCTATTGTGTCCGAGCTGAAATATTCGCGACTTTCTCCGGGGAAGTTGTACAGAAATTATGTGTGAAAAAATCGTAAAGTAACTAAGTTTACAGGAATAACCAGCCTCGTTTCACGGCCAGAAACAGCTCCGTTTCAGGGAATCCCTTCTCACCCTCACCCCCTACAAAGGAGGGGGGTAGGTTGGATGAAACCCCATTACAAACCATCTTAGGGGTCCCCACCATAACCCTGACAAGTTTCTTGCCCATCTGACCAGCCGTTTGGCCGTGATTGAATGACAGACAGACAGACAGACAGACATTACGCCTATTATAGTTTGATGATTCAGAAGATGAACCATATTCACATGGAACAAACCCAACACATGGGCCATTGACTTGAAATTCAAGCTTTTAAAGAATATGATATTCTTTCGAAAGGAGTCTGGCCGTTTCTTGGCTGGGATAAGCCCCTAATAATAACCTGGCACTGTTTCCTGTGGTTCTCTGTCAAACCAAGGTCATGGGATTGCTGGATCCCATCCCACAGGTCAGTGCCAGGAGACTTGCAACGATTTTGGGAGGTCAAGGTTGAGAGGAAACCCAAAGAAACCTTGAGTGAGTGAGTCTAATTTTAAATCTTATTAAACATATACAGCTAATGATCTTGAAGTCTAACCAATGTTTGTTGAAAATGTGACAATTTAACTTCCAATAATATATATATTTCATTTGCATAACTCGATTTGATTGCTTTTCCATTCACCAAATTGATCAAAACCTTCCAGCTTCTGTACACAAATACCTCGAGGAACTCTGAGATCTCCAGTAAAAGGGAAACATAAAATCTTTTAAAAAAATTTATTGTGAGAGTAAATCCTCATCAAACATCAATAGATACTCAAATGAAAATTGTAGAAAAAGTGTTAATTTCGCGGAACATGACTTAGTATTGCTTAATGCTGTTGGTTAAAACTTAGAAGAAGTTTGGTTCCAGGAATCCCTTTCGCCTTATCCAGCATAGGTGGACCTTGTGCAGCAGTAATAGTTCTTCTGGTAAGAGCTACGGCACCAGTATTTGCACCCACCAAATCCCTGTCCTGGATGGGACTGGTGGAATGGGAATCCTGGAACGAGGTCTGGGAAGTGGGCTGGGTTGAAGGAGGCTCCTCCAACGCCCAAAGCTCCACCTGCAAGGCCACCACCAACTCCTCCAAGACCAACGCCAGAGCCTCCAAGATGTCCAGCTCCAACACCAACACCTCCAAGGTGTCCAGCTCCTACTCCAACACCTCCAAGACCTCCAACACCTCCAAGGCCTCCAACACCTCCAAGACCTCCAACACCTCCAAGGCCTCCAACACCTCCAAGGCCTCCCAGGTTCCCAGCTCCTACACCAGCGCCTCCATAAGGCTTTCCTGGAAGTGCCGTTGCAAAGGCACAAAAGGCGATTGCCACGAGAAGGGTCGATTGTCCAATCATTCTGAAAGAGACAGATAAAGATTAAATTAGCGCAATTTGTATCCATTATTATATTGACACCCAGTTTTATATATGTATGTATGTGTATATATATATATATATATATATATATATATATATATATATATATATATATATATATATATATATACATATACATATACATATATACATATATACATATATATATATATATATATATATATATATATATATATATTATATATATATGAGTGTGTGTGTGTGTGTGCGTATAAAGACGAGGAATATTTGGCCTTTAACTGAAAGATATAATTGTTCAGTTTTTTAAATCAAATTAGGAAATATTGTTTTAACCTTCATCTTCTGAAAGAGAGCCACCGCTATATGGATAAAGTTACTTCACTAAATTATGGATTTAGTTAATTGGCGAATATTTATCAGGTTATTTAAGAAGTATTAAAAAAATTATGACTTATTGCCAGTTGCCTTGAAAATTTATTTTATGAAATTTATGCTGTCAAACCGAGCACTAAGAGGGCATCTTCGGCCACTGAGCGCCTAAGGCTGTGAAAAGGGGGCGTTGGACAGCAAAATGAAAGGTTCCGTAAACCAAGGATCTAAAAATATAAGTAAAAGGCCAAAGAATGGTTGCAACTAGGTCCACAAGGAACGCCGCAAGTACCCTTTTGTAATGCCTACAATGCACCACGTGAGGTGGACTGAATGCACCACCCTCCTCAAGGGAATTTGATTGTAAAGCCTTTGGAAACCTTATTGTTATTACCTGTTCGACCGCTGGCCAACTGCTGACTGACGAGTGACGAGACCCAGTGGATCTCTTCCCCATTTATACAAACGTTGGCCTCTCTGAAAACGTCATGTAGCAAGAACTAACATTTCCAATAACTTTAACCTTTTCCTTATATAAATACCCTTTTGATTACAGATTCGTGTAACCGTCTATCATTCACATCTAAGCATCGCTTTATTTGATGTATCTGTGAAGTTTTATAAAGAGATGCGTTACTGTTCGTGAAACTTGTAGAGGTGGAAGTTTTTCGTGGAAAAACATTAACCGGCAACTCTCGCTGGCTTCTTCTTCTTGGTAACGTCTTTACGAAAGCGGGAAGTTGTCCTTAGCCAGAAATCTAACTTATGCGAACCGGTTCTATTCTTTCGAGTTTCGTAACGGAAAGAAAGTTTGCTTTGCTGGCAACATAGAGGACTGGAATTTCACAGGCTCTTTTTATATTTATTCCTTAATTAATAAGTTCGTGGAAGTATATTTGACTTTATTCAGTAATGAAAGGAAATCAAGTTATCATGAAGAACAATTGTTAAATTCTAGTCCTCGATGTATCCATATATATATATATATATATATATATATATATATATATATATATATATAGTATATATATATATATATATATATATATATATATATATATATATATATATATATATATTATATATATAGACAAAACAAAGTTATGTGAGAGTGGATGAAACAATGAATGCTATCCTGAACGGGAGAGGACCGGAAACAAGACCTAGAATGCAGGATGGGATCTTTGAGCCAACTCTCCTCTATGGAAGGGAAGTAAGGATTCAGGATGAGTGTTTTCAAGAAATACTGAGGCTTTCCTGCTGCAAGATTGACGAATATAAGGCTAAGATGAAGTGATTAAAAGACCTTTTAAGTTAGTGGTGTGAAAGGATAAATAAATGTTTTGGGACAATTTGGAGACACGGTTGAGGATGTCTGCTAAAAAAAAGAAAAAAAAAAAAAGTTGATAATGGTGAAGGCCTAAGTTTTATAGGTCAGTGAAAAATCAACAAATCTGACACCTTCTTCCATTCCTAATGGGTCATTTTTTTTCCCTGAGATAACATATTTTCACTTCATCGTATATCTTCACAGCTACATTAATTCATCATTTCATACTCGTCCTCAGCAATTCCCACTTCCTCATCTTATGTGTATATATATATATATATATATATATATACTATATATATTTATTTATACACGTATATGTATCTAATCTATATATATATATAGTATATATATATATATATATATATATATATATCTGTATATATATAAATATATATACATATATATATATATACATATTATATATATATAATATATATATATATATATATATATATATATATATATCGAGCTACAATGTCCTTTAATATCTAATTCGCTCTACCTCGGAATTAATATATTTTCATATATGCTTAACCGAAGGGGAATTTTTTCTCGATAATAGACTTGCCTGGACCGGGGCGCGAACCCACGGAGCCTTTCAAATCCAGGAACGTCAGTGAAGCTTTTACCTACTACACCACTGCAAGAGGCTAAAAGTTCATGTCGCCTCTCGCCCTCAAATACCTTCGGTTAAGCATATATGAAAATATATTAATTCCGAGGTTGAGCGAATTAGATATTAAGGACATTGTAGCTCGATATATATATATCTATATACTATATATATATATATATATATATATATATATATATATATATATATATCTGTATATATATACAGATATATATAATATATATATATATATATATATATATATATATATATATATATATATATATGTATATATATATATATATATATATATATACATATATATATATATATATATATATATATATATATATATATATATATATATATATATATATATATATATATATATATATATATATATAATGAGGAAGTGGGAATTGCTGAGGACGAGTAAAAATGGATGAATTAATGTAGCTGTGAAGAGATACGATGAAGTGGAAATATGTTATCTCAGAAAAAAAAGACCCACGAGGAATGGAAGGTGTCAGATTTGTTGATTTTCAGGCCTCCAGCATTATACATTTTTTTTTTTTTTTTTTTGCAGACGTCCTTCACCAGTTTCCCCACATGACACCGACACAGAACACCGATTTACCTCTTCACTCGTGCTAACTTAAAATTTCCTTTTACCAGTTCTTCATCGTATCCTTATATTCAACACTCTTGCAGCAGGAAAGCCTCAGTATTTCTTGGAAACACTTAACCTAAATCCTTACTTCCCTTCCATAGAGGAGAGTTGGTTCAACGATCCCATCATGCATTCTAGGTTTTGTTTCCATTCCTGTGCCGTTCATGATAGCATTCATTGTTTCATCTACCCTCATAACCCTCTTTACTTAATTCTCCCTTTCAACTTGATCCCTTTAGAATATAAGTCGCGATATTTCCCAGTCTTTGTAGCTTCTCCTCAGTATCACCAATTAACCCTTTTATCGTTGAAAACGTCAGTCGCTCCACAATCCTTCTGTTATCCCATATTCTCCTCAATTGATTCTTCATTCAATACCTCACTCCTTTTGATGACTTCAGCTAAACAAATATGAAGCAGCTATGAAGACATAATGCTCCCATTACACCCTTGTCTACAGCCTCTTTTTACACCAAACCAGTCACTCTAAATGCTCTTACACAAGCTTTGCTTTCTCGTATCCACTTTGCCCATCAGTTCATTTTTCGGTTCCCTATAGGTTCCGTGAGCCAAGTGCAGATATTTTCATTCATTATCAACTTATTACACAGCTAGTTGCCTATGAACATGATGCCTTGAGAGCCTGTTAACACAGATAACATTAGAATTTCTGTAGGACATTGAGCAGCTCATAGATATTCTTTTTTCTAATGAAACTTCAAGTTTTTTGAAAAATTCTCATAGTCCACTTTTATCTTGCCACTGACATGTAACTGACAGGGATAGGACCAATATTTAACTCCCATTCACCAACTATGAAGACTTTATAGGTCCAGCGAGTAATTTTACATGAATTTGTAAATAATTAGTTCGTTGTGCGTGCAGACCTAAAGCTTTAAAACCTAAATTACAAAGAGCTTTCAACTTTCTTTCAAATGACACAATTAATCATGGGACAGGAGCGATCTATTTAATTCATCTATTATGTTAGGTCTCTATATTTGAAATGCAGTGTGATTACGTAAAGCTCTTGTGTTGATTACACGTAGAGCAGGGTGTCTCAAAGTAATAACTCTTCTTCCAGAGCTTGAAATGAATGAAAAAATAAGCAAATTATGGGTTCCCAAGTTAATCGTTTGAAATAATCCATAGATGTGTTTGATAATACTTGTAAGATAGGGAAGCTGTATCTTAAAATATTAAGGTTTTAGCTTCTGGTAATGGTCAATAAGTCAAAAGAAGTTTTATTTCGTAATTTGTTGTTCTTCAAAAGCATTGTAGCTTCTCTCACGGGACATTTCTTGACTAAGCATTGCTGGATTTCCTAATAAAATAAATCAGTATGCCTCGAGTGTTAGATACCTACAGTAGGTTTCGGCCTGAAGTTTTCAGGTCTTATGCATCATCAACATATGTTTAGAAGTTAACTAGGATTATAGGTTGTGTTGTCTGTTATATGCCAGTCTTTTTGCGCACCTTCATTTGTTACTTTATCAAAGATCACTCGGATTTATGTTGTTCCTTCAGTCATTTCCTTGAAAACTGTTTTGCTCGCCATGAAAATATCTCCTGGGATTTTGGAAGACGTAGATTGAAAAGCAAAAATAACGTTTTATTATAAGATCAAATGTAAAACAACATCAAAATTAAAAATAAAAGGTCAGAAATAGTTGTTAAGTTAAAGGAATATTACTGATAACATTTATTTGAAATGATAAGGGAGGGTTTGTTTCAATAATCCCTTTGCCTTATCCAGCATAGGTGGACCTTGTGCAGCAGTAATAGTTCTTCTGGTAAGAGCTACGGCACCAGTATTTGCAGCCACCGAATCCCTGGCCTGGATGGGACTGATGGAATGGGAATCCTGGAACGAGGTCTGGGAAGTGGGCTGGATTGAAGGAGGATCCTCCAACGCCCAAAGCTCCACCTGCAAGGCCACCACCAACTCCTCCAAGACCAACACCAGCTCCTCCAAGATGTCCAGCTCCAACACCAACACCTCCAAGGTGTCCAGCTCCTACTCCAACACCTCCAAGACCTCCAACACCTCCAAGACCTCCTACACCTCCAAGACCTCCCAATTGCCCAGCTCCTGCACCAGCATAAGGCTTTCCTGGAAGAGCCGTTGCAAAGGCACAAAAGGCAAGTGCCACGAGAAGAGTCGACTGTCCAATCATTCTGGAAAATAAAGTTTTAACTATGAGCTCCTGTTACCCTATAGATTCATTCCAAAATTCCTGAATTCCTACTTTACTGAAACATAACAGTGTAAAATCGTTTTCAACTGAAGTGCATGAGAAAGTTTGTGAATTTTCCAGTTCCTGGAACAAACGTATGTGTGTTCTTAGATATTGTCTGCAACTTGTTTGCTGAGTAGTTTTGAGTTTAAAAAGGAGATTAATTTTAGACAGTGGGGTTCAGACTATGGAGCCTGGATTCTGGAAAAAAATTAGACAAATATTGGTGGACAGTGTTGTTCGCCCACACATTTCCAGAAGCCAAATTTCATACTATGAACGACCGCTGTAATTTTACATATACCAATTCCACACTCGTTGGAATTACCTTTCTAAAACTATATTATGACTAAATATCAAGTCCTAGGATTCGTCTTTTGAAAGAGTGTTCTTCAACCTACCTGCTGGATTCTTTTACCAACGGATGAGCTGGTGGGAAGTATGGATCTGAATGACGAGAAGAAGGGAGCACCGTCTCTTTATATGCAAACGTTGGTCCCACGGAAAACGTCTGTGTCTGAGACCGGTTTCTCGCTATTGCTGTGCTTCCAGGAAAGTCAGATTGGCCAAGACTTCGACGGGTAACAAAGGTTGCACGTCATTCACGATTATTCAACTTTTTACGTGCCTGCGTAGACGCTGAACGAGACGTTGTAATTAGACCTATAACTCAACACCGCGCGATGATAATTGGACTAACCAGCAACCCGAACTTTCTACAGTTTCCTCATCTTCTTCTTATTGTTCTTCTTCTTCTCAGACTCCATTTTACTTTCGTTAATCATCCCTAGGTAAGCGCTTAACGAGACGTTGTAATTAGACCTATAACTTAACACCAGGCGATGATAAAGGACTAACCAGCAACTCGAACTTTCGCCGCCCTCTTCTTCTTTTTCCTTCGCGGACTCCACTCGGAGTTGCGAAAGAAGGGACGTCCACTTCCATTATGGACTTCTTTCCTAGAGTAACCTGATCGCTTGAGTGTTTTTTTCCCTTTTTTGGCGTTACCTCTTGCGGTTAGGCAATATGGCAAAGTTATGATGGCATTGTGAGAACCTCGGGATATTAAACGGTCATGCCACTTCTGCTGATCACAGGTGTCTCTAGGAAGAACCCCAATAGTCCAATAGAGCTCTCTCTCTCTCTCTCTCTCTCTCTCTCTCTCTCTCTCTCTCTCTCTCTCTCTCTCTCTATATATATATATATATATATATATATATATATATATATATATATATAGAAGAAAACCTTTAGTAAATTTGGAAAGGAGTGAATTGAAAGTCCAACATTAAGATGAAATCCTTTTATTTTAACTTTTAGAATCCCCATGAAACAACTACCATTAAAATGCATGAGAGAGAAGTGATGTCACATTGGATGGATATTAGCAAAACGTCTTGGCCTTATCCAGCATAGGTGGGTCTTGTGCAGCAGTAATAGTTGTTCTGGAAAGAGCTGCGGCACCAATTTTTACACCCACCGAATCCTTTGCCTGGATAGGATTGCTGGAAAGGGAATCCGGGAACGATGTCCGGATAGTGAGCCGGGTTGTAGAAGCCTCCTCCAACACCAAAAGCCCCACCTCCAAGGCCGCCACCAGCTACTCCTAGATGTCCAGCTCCAACACCAACGCTTCCAAGGTGTCCACCTCCAACACCAGCTCCTCCAAGATGTCCAGCTCCTATTCCAACACTTCCAAGGTGTCCACCACCAACACCAGCTCCTCCAAAGTGTCCAGCTCCTATTCCAACACCTCCAAGATGCCCAGCTCCAACACCAATACCTCCAAGATGTCCAGCTCCTACTCCAACACTTCCAAGGTGTCCACCTCCAACACCAACACCTCCAAAGTGTCCAGCTCCTACTCCACCACTTCCAAAGTGCCCAGCTCCTACTCCAACACTTCCAAGCTGTCCACCTCCAACACCAGCTCCTCCAAGGTGTCCGCCTCCAACACCAGTTCCTACTCCAACACTTCCGAGGTGTCCACCTCCAACACCAGCTCCTTCAAGGTGTCCAGCTGCTATTCCCACGCCTTCCTGATGTACAATTCGTCCCCCTGCACTCAGGTCATAGTGTCCTGGAAGAGCCGTTGCAAAGGTACAGAGGGCAGCTGCCGCAAGTACCACAGTTGACTTCCCAAGCATTCTGGAAGAAAGTTTTCACCAGAAAAAGAATTGTACTTGGAATTACTTTTAATAATTCACAATTCATTATGCATTCAGTTTATAAAACAAATATACATTTGGGAGATTAAGGCACGTTTTATAATGCTCAGTAGCTGAAAGAAAGTTGTGTCAATTCTTTTGCTTAACCTAGGATGGATTGCAGGCAACTCTCAAGTGATGCACCTTGGCACTTGTTTATACTTTAGTTTAAAGATTTTTATTTCGGGAGAATTTAACTAAGAAAAAAACGGTAAATCAACCACTTGTTTGTTAGAATGAGTGAGAATTGAAAGATAGGCGTATTTTGAATATTGTCAGAAACTAACCTCGTCTCGTCAGTGTTGAAATGTAGGAACTGGAATTTCGAGACAGTAGACTCAGATATCAGAACGAGAGAAAAGTGAATCCTACCTGCGTGGTTTCTGAACAACAACTGACCCGCGGGAAAGATCAGACTTCCCTCCTCTTTAAATACACAAACGTTGACTCTCAACAAACCTCCTGTGATTGCCGGAAAAGGTCTTCCTTTTCAGTATTCAAATGGCTTGATAACCTACGTGATGAATAGATAAGGATTTAGAATAATTTCCTCTCGACTAAAGACTATGTTGAGTTATTGGAAATGATATAGAACGTTTCATATGGATTCTCATTGTAAGAATGAAGATCCTTTCGTCCCTAAGACAGGGGTAACTGGCATCTCTCACATTTTTATTTTTCTTCTTCTCGGTATTTCCGTTGCTTAATTGGGATCTTTTCCAACCAGTTTCTAGTGTGATGAATAGTTCGATGTCCCGTGTTGTTAAGAAAGACAGTAACCTCACATAACTTTTCTATAGCCTTTGTTGTCTCTAGCTCCTAAACACTATTGCATATACACGGAATACTGTATCAAATGTAAGGGTTTCAGATATATTCCCACACAAACTCATCTATTAGGTGTGTAAGTTTATCTATTACGTCCATGCTGCGAAAGATAAAAGGGAATTCAGAAAAAAATAGCTGGGAATACCTAATTCGAACACGTTCATATTTACAGAACAGACGCAGCTTTTCCTAATTCACAAATGCCTATGTTTACTTGAAGTCTGTTTCAGTACCCTGCTTCATATTTTGATTGAGAGTAGTGAAAAAAAGGGGCTATCAATCCTTTGAATCAAACTTTTGTGCAGCAGTTGCATCAATTGGAAGACTATAGACTCCGCTGTAGTCATATATCCTAACTTTGGTTTCTATATGGGCATCTCTTATATTCCTTGTTCTTCTGCCTTCCTTGCTTCACCTGTTTTTCGATTCACCAGTTTTCTCAACTCTTCATCATCCATAACATTCACGTCTCAATATCTATCCAAATAAATCGCTTCCGTTTGTCTAACCAAGGCACAAGAACATTAAATTCTCCGTCCAGATATCAGTGCGACTTAACACTTACTCTCACGAGAAGCTGGAAACTCCATGTTTTCCTTAGCATTGATCACAATAAAGTACTAAACGATCAAAATAATATTGGAACTAGTTTCAGATGATCTGTTATTACCTGGAAGATAGAAAATCTTTAAAAAAAAGTTTCTTAAGTTAGTTCATTAATTTTTGGGTTGATGCTGCTTTTAGTCAGACAGTCAGCCAAACCAAGTAATTATTGAAAATAATGATGTTTGTTCCTTCTAAAACACTACCCAGTACATCAGATCTGTAAATGAAATTGTCTGAGACACTGGTTTATCAGGTAACTATATTTTCAGCTTAGATTTATCGAACGAGTTCCCAAATCCAACCCCGTCTGGCCATGTATTGTCTGTCCTTACTATCACACTAGGAAAAGTATGATAGACAGAGTTATTTAAGCGTAGTAACAAAAAAACAACTAAGTGATATGTTCTGATAAGTCCAATATCTTTTTCATCTAGTTTCATTTTGAGATAATATGGAGGATGTTGTACCTATAGATTTGAAATATTTTGTAGACACTAGGCTACACACAAAAGGCTTAAAACAGTTGATATAATGCCAGTCATGCAACCAAGATCCGATCTTGTCATCTGTTGAGAACACATCTTACAGAACGCTTTGAAGTTTTTGGAAGATATGTAATTTGTAAGTACCAGTTTTCGTAATATGGAATTCTGAGGTTGCTCACAGTTTCAAATTACGTGTTTTTTGTTTAGTGACTAATTTTACTGTACCAAAGACAGTTGTAAAGTTATCTGCTAAGGCCAGTTATCATTTATATACATCTTGAGGTTTTAATAAGTATTTTGCAGCATGTGGATCTTTGTCAGAGTTGCTGCAGCCATATTGTTCAGCCTAGCTAAAGGAATTTACATTTAATTAACATTGTATAAAACTCATCTTGTCAGTTTACAAATACTTTCTTGAATGTTAAATAGGCCATTGGTTCTTTCTTCAGCATTCAGAAAGAACTTTGTATATTTCTGGGTTATTAAAAAACCATCATCTTTGCACAATATCTATTAAAAAAACAAAGCGTCCATCAAAACTGAAGTAAATATATATATATATATATATTGTTTCAAATACTTATCGTTTGTATTTTTGATATAGCTTCCATTTTGTATCCATTTAGCCTTCACTTTTACTAAGATAATATATATTCTTTTCATATGAGGTTTAGAACGATCATTATTAAAAGACAAACATAAAGAATTAAAACACGTTTATTATGATATTATTTGCACATTAAAATTATAAATGCCCAAAAGAATGGTTTAGAAATGGTATGACATTAGATGGAAATTGCTTGATGCTGATTCTTAAGAGATGAAAGAAAGTCGGTTCCAGGAATCCCTTTAAAGGCCTTATCCAGCATAGGTGGACCTTGTGCAGCAGTAATAGTTGTTCTGGTAAGAGCTACGGCACCAGTATTTGCAGCCACCGAATCCCTGTCCTGGATGGGACTGGTGGAATGGGAATCCTGGAACGAGGTCAGGGAAGTGGGCTGGGTTGAAGGAGGATCCTCCAACACCTACTCCAACCACTCCAGTTCCAAGGGCGCCATCGATTCCCCCAAGTCCAGCAACTCCACCAGCGCCTCCAAGGTGTCCACCTCCAACACCAACTCCTCCAAGACCTCCAAGATGTCCACCTCCTACACCAACTCCTCCAAGACCTCCAACGCCATCTACTCCAGCACCTCCATAAGGCCTTCCTGGAAGAGCCGTTGCAAAGGCGCAAAGGGCAAGTGCCACGAGAAGGGTTGATTGTCCAGTCATTCTGGAAAACAGAAAGACACTGGAAATTAATATTAAATTCTCATGTGTTAATTCTTATTCATAATAAATAATTCAAGCTTTCATGTCTATCATTAATTATCAGAAAGAAATGTAGTGTAACAGAGTCCTTGCATTTAGGAGAATAAATGGTTCTATTATTTTCACACAGATCAATAATAGGGATTAAACTGAATTATTTTTTGGTTAAAAATGAGTAAGATGGGAGTTTTATATAGTATGACGTTTTTGTTTTAAATATTTTTCAAAACACAATTCTCTATTCTTTATAGTGTATTTAACATAATTACAATTAGAAGCAATTAATGCAATAACTATAGAGTACGTTCTAGACTAGAAAGGGGAAATTTTGAGTTATCTCTGTCAATGCAATATCTAATAAACTACCAAAGAAATTGTAGAAATATCTTGTTGTGTCAATAATATAATCTCCTATTTTATCTCAAGTAAAATCTCTTGAAAACTAAATGTGCTTCTTGTAATTACCTGAGAGGTTCTCTTGCAAAGAGCTGAGTGAAGAGCAATGGGGGACCAGGTCTCTTTATACGCAAACGTTGGCTCTCACCAAAACATCTCGAGTTGCCGGATAGCGTCTTTTAGTTTAGGTTTATCCTTCTTTTTTTATTTCGATTTCTTTCGTGTCCTCGTGATTTTTTCATTCTTTCAAGGATTCTGGCTCGTTATCGACAGTGCAGTGTCATGTTATGTATTCATATTAAGGTGGTAAAGATTACAAATCATAACAGTTTTCCTAAAATCGGTAACTGGCATCTCGAGCTTTTTTCTTCTTCCAGGTATCGCTGTTATGAAAGCGGGAACTTCGTCGGAATCATTGTTGATTTCTGGCGCCCATTTACGCTGGTTTGATTTTTCAGGATTAAGAAATAGATGATGTCTGTATAATTTGGTAAACCCAAATAATATCTAAATGTTAAGTAATGCTAGAATAGTTTTTTAATGTCACTGATAGTTGAGGAAAAAAATTAAACAATTCACTATATCTTATTTCGATTTTGATTTTTTAAAAAAAATATTCGTGTATAAGAAATTATTTTTAACGAACTTTAACGGTACCCTGATAAGCGATATGCTTATAGTGTACACATGCCCAGAAGAATATCATCTATATATATATATATATATATGTTATATATATATATATATATATACTATATATATATATAAGTATATAAATGTGTGTATATATAATAATGATATTAAATATACAATGATATACATATATTTAGTATATACATATATATGTATATATATATATAATATATATATATATATGCATATATATGCATATATGTATATAATATGATAAATATACATATATTATATATATATATATATATATATATATATATATATATATTTTGCATATACATTTACTTATTATATATACACACATATATTTACTCATATAGTGTATATATATATATATATATATATATATACATATATATATATATAAGTCATATCACATTAATGTACCTGCGTTCGCGCCCAAGTACAGGTAAATCTATTATCGAGAAAAATTCCCCTTCGGTTAAGCATATATGAAAATATATTAATTCCCAGGTAGAGCGAATTAGATATTAAAGGACATTGTAGCTCGATATATATATATATATATATATATATATATATATATATATGTTATATATATATATATAATATATATATATATTTACATATTTACATTTACTTTCTATTTCAGATTTGAAAGGCTTTCAATAGCATACATTTTAAGTGTATAAAAATGTATTAGACTATCGAGAGTTTAGACGTAATTGTGTGTGTATATATATATATATATATATATATATACAAATATGAGTATATTATATATATAGATATTATATATATATATATATATATATGTTTATACGTAAAATTGTTCTGTGTATTAATACATTTCATAACAGGATCTGACGTTTGGGTAAAACTCTCTGCTACATATAATCCTGTGTAAATGAAGTTCTGTTATTCACACACACACACACACACACACACACACACACACACACACACACACACACACACACATATATATATATATATATACATATATATACATATACATATATATATCAATTGCAAAACCTCCCACTTTTCATCAAATTTCAGGGATGAAGCTGCTAGTCTCACACCTTTTTTATTACTACATAAGCAAACAGAACAACAATACACTGGCATAAGTTCTAGGACTGTACATGACGCCCCCAATCTCCAGAGCCAGGACTTGCCTGATTAACATTTTCCTAACTGAACTAATTTTCTATCGTTCATACCACAAATATAATATGGAAACACATCTTAGAAAGAGAGGACAAGGACTTTTGAATTACAATTGGAATTCAAATGAATTAAATATTAGTTTCTTATAATGTTTTTAATTATCTTTATTGTTCTCTTTGTTTGGATACTTTAAATATAATCGCTATTTACTTGTTTTCCTCAGATTTGGTTTAAATCAGCGATGGATTGATGTCTGACTTGGCTTTGATGACATCCGGGGATTCTGTTTTGTAGATCTAATTAATGTGTTTTGAATACTCTTAGTACACACACACACATACGCACACACACACACACACACGCATATGTATGTATGTATGTATTTATGAATGTATGCATTTATGTATGCATATATGTATGTATGTATAAACTAGTAAATGTTCACTTTCATTATGATTGAGATATATATAATTGACAGATCTTAATAATCTCAGCCTACAAAACATAAAGGACTAGTATATGATACCTTTTTAATATATATATATATATATACATATACATATATATATGTATGTGTGTGTGTGTGGGTGGGTGCTTATGAGCTGAAGCTTATTATTATCCTAAATCACAGCATTGTAAGTTTGAAGTGTCCTTGTTCTTGCTACCGTTGGAGGTTTGAATTCGGCCATTGAAGAGAGAGCTTCCAAGTTTATTTTCCTATAGGATTTAATCTTGTAGTGAAAATATTATGTATATATATTAGTATGTAAAGTCAATATAGTTAGATATAATATAATATATTATATATATATATATATATAAGTATATAACACCAAATTAATATTGTCATGTACTTAGCGCCAAAGTAAATGTAGACTAATGACATTGTTCCCCTTCTCAAATGTCAATACTACGGGTTCTGTTTTTTCCATAAAATGTCTTAAGCTACATTCTGTTCCATATGATACAGTTTAATTGAAGTTACCAGAGATAATGTAAGAGAATGGGAACCTTTGTAAAGTCGAGAACCCAAAAAAATGTAACTTTAGGGCTCAACGGAAAGAGAGGCAGACCTCTGGTTAGATGAAGGGGAATTCATTCATAATGGTAATATCGTTTTTAAACATATGTTTTGGTTTTTAACGATATTTATTTTTTCTTACGCAACCCTTCTTTTCCTTTTTTCTTTTTTATAATATTTGTTCTGGTTTCAGTAAGATGTGCTACATAATAATAATAATAATAATAAAATAATAATAATAATAATAATAATAATAATAATAATAATAATAATAATAATAATAATAATGGAAATGAAAGGCTTAATACCAATAAGTTTTTTTATTTTAATTAAAAATCGGAAACAGATAATTTAATTCACGATTTCTTGAAGAAACAACTATTTTTCCGTGAGGGCCATTCCAGTTCCTTATCCAGCATAGGTGGACCTTGTGCAGCAGTAATAGTTGTTCTGGTAAGAGCTACGGCACCAGTATTTGCAGCCACCGAATCCCTGTCCTGGATGGGACTGGTGGAATTGGAATCCTGGAACGAGGTCTGGGAAGTGGGCTGGGTTGAAGGAGGATCCTCCAACGCCTAAAGCTCCACCTCCAAGGCCACCACCTAAAGCTCCACCTCCAAGGCCACCACCTAAAGCTCCACCTCCAAGGCCACCACTATGTCCACCAAGGTGCCCTCCTCCAACACCAGCACCTCCAAGATGTCCACCTCCAACACCAACACCTCCAAGTCCTCCAACACCTCCAAGGCCTCCAACACCTCCGAGTCCTCCAACACCTCCAAGTCCTCCAACGCCTCCTACTCCAGCTCCATAAGGCTTTCCTGGAAGAGCCGTTGCTAAGGCACAAATGGCCAATGCCACGAGAAGAGTTGATTGTCCAATCATTCTGGAAAACAAAACATTTTTTCACTTCATTGCACATCTCTGATGCTAAAGATTTGTTCAACTCTAAAATGGTATGGTATTTGCAATGGTTGTTAAAATCAAGGGCAAATTTTCTTATTTTTTATTTGTTTTAAACTGAATTTAATAGGATTACTAGTTAGTTCAGAAAAGATATTTCATGGCAGAGTTCCAGTCCTTGTTTGGCATGAGCCTAAAATTTCCACTTTGAAATACTACAATATTCAAGCATATGAACTTGAAACAATTTACCATTCATTTACAGATTGTTTATTATGAAAAAACTAAGTGAAGGTACAAATCTTCCTCAAGTTCTAAAACTAAGACTTTTGAAAGTGTTTTGTTTATCTCACCTGCTGGAAGTCCTAGGCACTGGATGATGCTGAGGCGTCTGTAGGTCTGATGACCAGAGAGGAGAAGACTCCTCCTTATATACAAACGTTGGTCTCCGGTTAACGTCGTAGTGGCTGGCGACCGGTTTCCCCCAAGATGCCACACTTCCAGGAAAAATAATTTAACCTTCTCCAGGTAACAAAGGATTGAAGGATGATGACTCTCAAGTCTTTACTTTATTTCTGCGGTGTATAATATCTACGCAGACTAAAATTGATAACTAATCTAGACCAGTAAAAAAATCAAATTAGAAGAGAGAAAAAAGTGGCTAACCAGAACCTCAAGGGCTTTCGCCTCTTCCTCGAAGCAGACGTTGCGTCATGAGGGAACTCCATTTCAGGATTTCCATCCCAAAATAACCAGTTTGCGGAGGTTTTTGCTTGTCCCTTGAAGTTAAAGACTATAGGAAAACTATGATGGTTGCTCGATGATGGTATCAGGAGAGCTTGATATAAGTATTAGTTTAATTTTATTTTATGCATATTTACCAGCTTCTTCGGAACAAACTTCAAAATGTCATTGGCATTAAAATAGTGTTCAGATAAATAAATATGTAAATATACTCGTTCACACACACAAGCACACACACATACTATATATATATATATATATATATATATAGATATACATACACACAGACACACACACACACACCTATATATATATATATATATATATATATATATATATATATATATATAGAGATACATACACAGACACACACACACACACACCTATATATATATATATATATATATATTATATATATATATATAATTGCACACATACATACACACACACAAATATATATATATATATATATATTATATATATTATAGTATATAGATATATATATATATATATATATATATATACCATTTATATAAAACAGCATTTATATATATATTTTTTTTTTTTTTTTTTTTTTTTTTATATATATATATATATTGTACGTGTGTATGAGTTGAAATCGATTATTATCCTTATTCATAACAACTTGTTTTATAGGAGTCCTTGTATTTGGTTTTATATTTTTTTCAGGAGGGCGTTCAAATCCCACCAGAAATTAGAGAGCCTCTTCCTTTATCTTTCATTAGTATACATGCAAGGCTTTTCACTTACAAATCTTTTATTCATTTATTTATACATAAATGTGCTATATATGCGTATGTATATGTAGAGATTAATATTACTTTCCACTTGGTGTCAAAGTAAACGTAGATTTTTCATATTGCTGCTTGTCTGAGTATTCTATCACGACAGCTTCAATCATCTCCAAAACATTTCTTAAACTAATGCATTCGGAATTATATATTTATTACCTTTACCAGAGCTTGTGTAAGAGATAGTCAGGACGGCAAATCACTGGCCTTAGGACCTTATGTAACATCAGGAATCACAAACCAAGAAATTTTATTCATCCTGCAGAATATTTGGGTCTTGGTGAAGTTTACCCCGGGCTAGATAACAGCAAACTGATGCACGAAGCTTGTTGCCCGTACACTTTCTTTGACATACACTGAGACAATGTGGCAGGATTTTAATTGGGGTTTACTCCATCTTTATTTTTTTTTGTCCTTTTCTCAAGTGTGGACTCGTCTTAGTGATATGTTATCTAATTTTAATAATAATAGTAACAATGGGAATAAAAGACTTAAGAACAATTAATTTTTAATTTATTTAAATTAAATATATTCTTGAAGGAACAACTTGTTTTTCGCGAGGGGTATTCCAGGTCCTTATCCAGCATAGGTGGACCTTGTGCAGCAGTAATAGTTGTTCTGGTAAGAGCTACGGCACCAGTATTTGCAGCCACCGAATCCCTGTCCTGGATGGGACTGGTGGAATTGGAATCCTGGAACGAGGTCTGGGAAGTGGGCTGGGTTGAAGGAAGATCCTCCAACGCCTAAAGCTCCACCTCCAAGGCCACCTCCCAAAGCTCCACCTCCAAGGCCACCACTAAGTCCACCAAGGTGCCCTCCTCCAACACCAACACCTCCAAGATGTCCACCTCCAACACCAACACCTCCGAGTCCTCCAACACCTCCGAGTCCTCCAACACCTCCAAGGCCTCCTACACCTCCAAGACCTCCAACACCTCCAAGTCCTCCAACACCTCCTACTCCAGCGCCTCCATAAGGCCTTCCTGGAAGAGCCGTTGCTAAGGCACAGATGGCTACTGCCACGAGAAGAGTTGATTGTCCAATCATTCTGGAAAACAGAAAAAAAAATTTTTTTCACTTCATTGCACATCTCTAATGTTGAGGATTTGTTCAAGATATTTCTAGAAGAGTTTGAGGTTTTTATAAATTTATAACAAGGTCAAATTTATCTTTGATATGTCCTAGACTGCATTTAATTAGGTTACAACTAAGGAGTTCAGAAAAAAATATCTTAGGGCAGAGTCGTAGTCCTTATTAGGCTTATGAGCCTAAAATTTCTATTTTGAAAAACTAAAGTAATCATGTATATATAACCTTCAAAAAATTTATCATCCGTTTGCCATATATTTATCATGAAATATTCAAAGTAAAGTAACGAATTTTACTCAAGTTTTATAACTTTAAACTCTTTAAAGTTTTGTTTATCTCACCTGCTGGAAGTCCTAAGCACCAGATGAGGCTGAGGCGTCTGTAGGTCTGATGTCCAGAGAGCAGAAGACTCCTCTTTATATACAAACGTTGGTCTCTCGTTAACGTCTGAGGTGTTGGCGGCCGGTTTTCCCCTAAGATGCCATTCCTCCAAGAAAATTAATTTAACCTTCGCCAAGTGACAAAGGATTAAAGGATGATGACTCTCAAATCTTTACTTCATTTCTTCTGTGTATATTAGCTATTTAGAGAATAATTAAAAAACGTAATCAAGAGTAAAAAAACAAGTTTTGACTAGAGAAAAAATGGCTAACCAGAAACTCGGGAGCATTCTCCTTCTTCTTGAGCCGCGTGTTTTGATACGAGGGAACTCCATTTCAGGATTTCCCTGAAATAAAGAGTTTGCTGAGGTTTTTGCTAATATTTTTCTTTCAGGCATTATAGGAAAACTATGATGGTATTTTCAGCCACTCAAGAATATTGAATAGTTATGTTATTTTGATTTTTCTTTTTTGCGCATTCACTAGTATCTTGGAGGAGAACGTACATTAAAACTGCATCGAAAGTATGATAGTGTGTGTATATACCTATTTCTATATTAATATATATATATATATATATATATATATATATATATATAGGTAGGTGTACTTTGATATAAAAAAATTGTCTCAAACACAATCCAATATCATTGATATTTTAACAATTTCCCTTTATACGTGTTTAAATGATAACACCAATATTTGTAAGAGGTGAAATGAAATCCATTTAACCTTTCATAAATCCAGGCTTCTTATTCACCAGCATTTCCTGGCTTGGTCAGTGACTGCTTACGACAGAGCTTTCTTTGTTTCAAAATTTACTATTCTGAACTGTGAAGGGAAAGTCAGGTGAACGATTTAGATTAATATCTACATATGGGACTAAGCAGTCAGCGAACTGCTTGTCTAGACACAACTTCCTCTGTTATTCTCTCTGTTCATTGAATAGAACGCTACCTGTTCTTGCGTTAATGGTCGCCGTTTTTTGGTATATTGTCCTTTGATAGTTTCAGTCTTTCAGATTTTGTAGCTTCCGAGGCACATAGGCTCAACCTTTGAAATAAGGTGTTTGGAAAACTGCCTAGCCTACTATGGAGAATGTCAGTCCACAGTAAGAGTTGCCGTATTTCAGGTCTTCAGTTGAGAGTCTCTGTACAATTCAGGAAGTTGTCAATACTGTTTCCTTGATAAATCATCCTTGTTTGAAGGTTTATACAAATATTCATGAATTATATAGGTTTTCTGAATTTACAGTTCGTCCAGCTATCATAGTGGCGCCCATTCAGTTCTACCATGGCTCTCCGTATGGGGTTAATGTACTTTACGTGGTACACTGTATGCATTTCTAAAGCTTGTTTACAGCTTTTGTTGTCTCTGGCTCCTAAATATTTTTGCATATACACGGAATGTTGTTTCATATGTAAATGCGTCAGGTATGTTTCCTCACACACTCATCTATTAGGTGAGTGGGTTTATTTATAACGTTCATCCTGAGAAAGATAAAAGGGTATTCAGAAAATTTAGAAGGGAATCCCTAATTCTAAAACGTCCATATTTACAAAACTCCTACTTCAGAAATGTCTATGTTTACTTAAAGTCTGTTTCAGTACCCTGCTTCATATTTTGATTGGCAGTTGTGAAAAAAAAGCTGTCAATCCTTTGTTTCAAACTTATTGTAAAGTAACATTTCTCAGACTTTTGTGTTACAGTTGTATCAGTAAGAAGACTATGGACTCCACTGTAGTCATATATCCTAACTTTGGTTTCTATATGGGCATCTCTTATATTCCATACTCTTCTGCCTTACTTGCTTCACCTGTTTTTCGATTCACCAGTTTTCTCAACTCTTCATCATCCATAACATTCACGTCTCAATATCTATACAAATAAATCACTTCTGTTTGGCTGACCAAGGCACAAGAACATTACCTTCTCCGTCCAGATATCAGTGAGACTTAACACTTACTCTCACGAGCAAATGGAAACTCCATGTTTTCCTTAGCATTGATCATAACAAAGTACTAAACGATCAAAATAATATTGGAACTAGTTTCAGATGATCTGTTATTACCTGGAAGATAGAAAATCTTTAAAAAAAAGTTCCTTAAGTCAGTTCATTAATTTTTGGGTTGATTCTGCTTTTATTCAGACAGACATCCAAACCAAGTAACTATTGAAAATAATGATATTTGTTCCTTCTAAAACAGAGCCCGGTACATCAGATCTGTAAATGAAATTGTCCGAGACGCTGGTTTATCCGGTAAATATATTTTCAGCTTAGATTTACCGAACCAGTTCCTAACTCCAACCCCGTCTGGCCATGTATTGTCTGTCCTTACTATCACTCTAGAAAATGTATGATCGACAGAGTAATTTAAGCGTAGTAACAAGAAACAACTTAGTGATACGTTCTGGTAAGTCCAATATCTTTTTTTATATAGTTTCATTTTGAGATAATATTGAGAAGGTTGTAGCTGTAGATTTGAAATATTTTGTAGACACTAGGCTACGCCCAAAGGGCTTAAAACATTTTGATATAATGCCAGTCATGTAACCAAGATCCGATCTTGTCAACTGTTTAGAACACATCTTACAGAGCGCTTTGAAGTTTTTGGAAGATACGTAATTTGTAAGTACCAATTTTCATAATATGGAATTCTGAGGTTGCTCACAATTTCATATTATGTGTTTTTTGTTTAGCTACTAATTTTACAGTAGCAAAAATAATTGTAAAGTTATCTGCTAAGGCCAGCTATCATTTATATAGGTCTTGGGGTTTTAATAAGTATTTTGCAGCACGTGGAACTTTGTCAGGGAGCCCTATTGCATCTAAAATAATATACTTACAGCTGCTAGTGTACAGCCCAGCTAAAGTAATTTATATCTAATTAACATTGCATTAAACTCATTTTGTCAGTTTACAAATACTTTCTTGAATGTTAAATAGTCCATTGGTTCTTTTTTCTGCATTCAGAAAGAACATTGTATATTTCTGGGTTATCAAAAACCCATTATCTTAGTACGTTAGCTATTAAAAAACAAAGCACTTATCAAAACTGAAGTAAATTATATATATAATATATATTGTTTTAAATACTTATCGTTTGTATTTTTCATATAGCTTCCATTTTGTATCCATTTAGCCTACACTTTTACTAAGCCAATATATAATATTCTTTTCATATGAGTTTTAGAACGATAATTATTAAAAAACAAACATAAATAATTAAAACACATTTATTATGATATTATTTGCACATTAAAATTATAAATGCCCAAAAGAATGGTTTAGAAATGGTGTGACATTAGATGGAAATTGCTTGATGCT
>NC_061105.1:18286387-18323887 GCF_015104395.2 Macrobrachium nipponense | reverse complement strand
CCCCTGCTTGACCTGGACCAGAGGAATGCCTTTCCGTACATCAGTATTCTGATAATACCAGTTTTTGATTAACAAATCCTGTTCTAGATAAAATACCTCTTTCAGCATTATCCCCAATATGAACATTGGCCAATTATTGCGAAGTATCGCTGAGCCAGAAAAGCGAGTAATAAGAAAAATAGAAAAGATAATATATAAGATTAATTCACTGTATTCTACCATTTTATTCAATAGAACAACAACAACAACAGCAATATAATAATAATAATATAATAATAATAATAATAATAATAATAATAATAATAATAATAATAATAATAATAATAATGGACTGAAGATGAACCCAAATGGCAAGGGTACGAAAGCTTTGTAAAGTCTTTTTAAATTATAACCGAACTATTAATTTTTTTATTATTGTGGACCCCTTAAAACAAAACATAATAATAATAATAATAATAATAATAATAATAATAATAATAATAATAATAATAATAATAATAATAATAATAATAATAATAATAATAATAATAATGGAAATGAAAGGCTTAAGAACAATTAATTTTTTTATTTTCATGGAAAACTGTAACAAATAATTTAATTCACGATTTCTTGAAGGAACAACTATTTCTCTGCGAAGGGTATTCCAGGTCCTTATCCAGCATAGGTGGACCTTGTGCAGCAGTAATAGTTGTTCTGGTAAGAGCTACGGCACCAGTATTTGCACCCACCGAATCCTTGGCCTGGATGGGATTGCTGGAATGGGAATCCTGGAACGAGGTCTGGGAAGTGGGCTGGGTTGAAGGAGGATCCTCCAAGACCTAAAGCTCCACCTCCAAGGCCACCACCTAAAGCTCCACCTCCAAGGCCACCACTATGTCCACCAAGGTGCCCTCCTCCAACACCAACACCTCCAAGATGTCCACCTCCAACACCTCCGAATCCTCCAACACCTCCAAGGCCTCCAACACCTCCGAGTCCTCCAACACCTCCAAGTCCTCCAACACCTCCAAGTCCTCCAACGCCTCCTACTCCAGCGCCCCCATAAGGCCTTCCTGGTAGAGCCGTTGCTAAGGCAATAATGGCCAATGCCACGAGAAGAGTTGATTGTCCAATCATTCTGGAAAACAGGAAAAAAAAAATTTTTAAGTTCATAGTACATCTTTGATGCTAAAGATTTGTTCAACTGACATTTCATGGCTGAGTCCTTGTCCTTGTTAGACATATAAGTCTAAAATTTCTACTTTGAAAGACTACAATAATCAAGTATATCAACTTAAAGCAAGTTAGTATTAATTTATTATAAAAAAAAACTAAGTAAAGGTACAAATCTTAATCAAGTTTGAAAACTTTAAGACTTTTGAAAGTGTTTTGTTTATCTCACCTGCTGTAAGTCCTAAGCACCAGATGAGGAGGAGGCGTCTGTAGGTCTGATGTCCAGAGAGCAGGCGGCTCCGCTTTATATACAAACGTTGGTCTCTCGTTAGCGTCTGAGTAGCTGGCGGCCGGTTTTCCCCCAAGATACCATTCTTCCAGGAAAATTAATTTAACCTTTGCCAAGTGACAAAGGATTAAAGGATGATGACTCTCAAATCTTTACTTCATTTCTTCTGTGTATAATATATATGTAGCCCATAATCAAAGAATGTAATATAGAGTAAAAAAATAAGTATTAACGAGAGAAAAAATGGCTAACTAGAAACTCGGGAGCTTTCTCCTTCTTCTTGAACCGCGCGTTACGACACTAGGGAACTCCATTTCAGGATTTCCCTGAAATAAAAAGTTTGCGGAGGTTTTTTGCGTAATATTTTTTTTCAGGCATTATAGGAAAACTATGATGGTATTTAGAGCCACTCAAGATTCTTGAATAGTTATGTTATTTTGATTTTTTTGCGCATTCACTAGTATCTTGGAGGAGAACGTACTGCATCGAAAGTATAATAGTGTTTATGTACCTATTTCTATATATATATATATATATATATATATATATACATATATATATATATATATATATATATGCATGTATGTATGTATAAATATATACAGGTAGGTGTATTTTGATTAAAAAATTGTCTCAAACACAATCAATTATCAATTGATATTTTCACAATTTCCCTTTATACGTGTTTAAATGATAACACTAATATTTGTAATAAGTGAAATGAAATCCATTTAACCTTCTATAAATCCAGGCTTCTTATTCACCAGTATTTTTTGGCTTAGTCAGTGACTGCTTACGACAGAGCTTTCTTTGTTTAAAGATTTACTATTCTGAACTGTGAAGGGAAAGTCAGGTGAACGATTTAGATTAATATCTACATATGGGACTAAGCAGTCAGCGAACTGCTTCTCTAGACACAGCTTCCTCTGTTATTCTCTCTGTTCATTGAATAGAACGCTACATGTCCTTGCGTTAATGGTCGCCGTTCTTTGGTATATTGTCCTTTGATAGTTTCAGTGTTTCAGATTTTGTAACTTTCGAGGCACAAAGGCTCAACTTCTGAAATAAGGTTCCTGTGAAAGCTACTTGGCCCACTATGGAGGATGTCAGTCCACAGTAAGAGTTGCCATATTTCAGATCTTCAGTTGAGAGTCTCTGTACAATATATACTGGAAGTTGTCAATACTGATTCCTTGATAAATCATTCTTGTTTGAAGGTTTATGCCAATTTTCATGGATTATATGTGTTCTATGGATTTACAGTTCTTCCAGCTATCATAGTGGTGCCCATTCAGTTCTACCATGTCTTTCCGTAGGGGGATAATGTACTTTACGTGGTACACTGTATGCATTACTAAAGCTTGTTTACAGCTTTTGTTGTCTCTGGCTCCTAAACATTTTTGCATATACACGGAATGTTGTTTCATATGTAAATGCGTCAGGAATGTTTCCACAACAACTCATCTGTTAAGTGAGTGGGTTTATTTATAACATTCATCCTGCGAAAGATAAAAGGGTATTCAGAAAATATAGATGAGAATGCCTAATTCTAAAACGTCCATATTTACAAAACTCCTACTTCAGAAATGTCTATGTTTACTTGAAGTCTGTTTCAGTACCCTGCTTCATATTTTGATTGGCAGTTGTGAAAAAAAGGCTGTCAATCCTTAGTTTCGAACTTATTGTGAAGTAATATTTCTCAGACTTTTGTGTAACAGTTGCATCAATCAGAAGATTACAGACTTTTTTGTAGTCATATATCTTATATTCCTTGCTCTTCTGCCTTCCTTTCTTCACCTGTTTTTCGATTTACCAGTTTTCTCAACTCTTCATCATCCATAACATTCACTCCTCAATATCTATACAAATAAATCACTTCCGTTTGTCTTACCAAGGCAAAAGAATATTAACTTCTTCGTCCAGATATCAGTGCAACTGCTTTCCTTAGCATTGATCATAATAAAGTACTAAACGATCAAAATGATATTGGAACTAGTTTCAGATGATCTGTTATCATCTGGAAGATAGAAAATCTAAAAAAGAAAAAGTTCCTTTCATATAGTTTCCTTTTGAGATAATATGAAGAATGTTGTACAAATAGATTTGAAATATTTTGTAGACACTAGGCTACACACAAAAGGCTTAAAACATTTGATATATTGCCAGTCATGCAACCAAGATCCGATCTTGTCATCTGTGGAGAACACATCTTACAGAACGCTTTGAAGTTTTTGGAAGATATGTAATTTGTAAGTACCAGTTTTCGTAATATGGAATTCTGAGGTTGCTCACTGTTTCAAATTACGTGTTTTTTGTTTAGTGATTAATTTTACTGTACCAAAGACAGTTGTAAAGTTATCTGCTAAGGCCAGTTATCATTTATATACGTCTTGGGGTTTTAATAAGTATTTTGCAGCATGTGGATCTTTGTCAGAGTTGCTGCAGCCATATTGTTCAGCCTAGCTAATGGAATTTACATTTAATTAACATTGTATAAAAGTCATCTTGTCAGTTTACAAATACTTTCTTGAATGTTAAATAGGCCATTGGTTCTTTCTTCAGCATTCAGAAAGAACTTTGTAGATTTCTGGGTTATTAAAAACCCATCATCTTAGCACAATATCTATTAAAAAACAAAGCGTCCATCAAAACTGAAGTAAATTATATATATAATATATATTGTTTCAAATACTTATCGTTTGTATTTTTCATATAGCTTCCATTTTGTATCCATTTAACCTTCACTTTTACTAAGATAATATATATTCTTTTCATATGAGGTTTAGAACGATCATTATTAAAAGACAAACATAAAGAATTAAAACACGTTTATTATGATATTATTTGCACATTAAAATTATAAATGCCCAAAAGAATGGTTTAGAAATGGTATGACATTAGATGGAAATTGCTTGATGCTGATTCTTAAGAGATGAAAGAAAGTCGGTTGCAGGAATCCCTTTAAAGGCCTTATCCAGCATAGGTGGACCTTGTGCAGCAGTAATAGTTGTTCTGGTAAGAGCTACGGCACCAGTATTTGCACCCACCGAATCCTTGGCCTGGATGGGATTGCTGGAATGGGAATCCTGGAACGAGGTCTGGGAAGTGGGCTGGGTTGAAGGAGGATCCTCCGAGACCTAAAGCTCCACCTCCAAGGCCACCACCTAAAGCTCCACCTCCAAGGCCACCACTATGTCCACCAAGGTGCCCTCCTCCAACACCAACACCTCCAAGATGTCCACCTCCAACACCTCCGAATCCTCCAACACCTCCAAGGCCTCCAACACCTCCGAGTCCTCCAACACCTCCAAGTCCTCCAACACCTCCAAGTCCTCCAACACCTCCAACGCCTCCTACTCCAGCGCCCCCATAAGGCCTTCCTGGTAGAGCCGTTGCTAAGGCAATAATGGCCAATGCCACGAGAAGAGTTGATTGTCCAATCATTCTGGAAAACAGGAAAAAAATTTTTTTAACTTCATAGTACATCTCTGATGCTAAAGATTTGTTCAACTCTGACATTTCATGGCTGAGTCCTTGTCATTGTTAGACATATAAGTCTAAAATTTCTACTTTGAAAGACTACAATAATCAAGTATATCAACTTAAAGCAAGTTAGTATTAATTTATTATGAAAAAAAAAAACTAAGTAAAGGTACAAATCTTACTCAAGTTTGAAAACTTTAAGACTTTTGAAAGTGTTTTGTTTATCTCACCTGCTGGAAGTCCTAAGTACCAGATGAGGCTGAGGCGTCTGTAGGTCTGATGTCCAGAGAGCAGACGACTCCGCTTTATATACAAACGTTGTCTCTCGTTAACGTCTGAGGTGTTGGCGGCCGGTTTTCCCCCAAGATGCCATTCTTCCAGGAAAATTAATTTAACCTTCGCCAAGTGACAAAGGATTAAAGGATGATGACTCTCAAATCTTTACTTCATTTCTTCTGTGTATGATATATATGTAGCCCATAATCAAAGAATGTAATATAGAGTGAAAAAATAAGTATTAACGAGAGAAAAAATGGCTAACCAGAAACTCGGGAGCTTTCTCCTTCTTCTTGAGCCGCGCGTTACGACACGAGGGAACTCCATTTCAGGATTTCCCTGAAATAAAGAGTTTGCGGAGGTTTTTTGCGTAATAGTTTTTGTCAGGCATTATAGGAAAACTATGATGGTATTTTGAGCCACTCAAGATTCTTGAATAGTTATGTTATTTTGATTTTTTTGCGCATTCCCTAGTATCTTGGAGGAGAACGTACATTAAAACTGCATCGAAAGTATAATAGTGTGTTTATGTACCTATTTCTATATATATATATATATATATAATATACATATATTAATTACTATATACATTTATTATATATGTAGATGTTATAATATATATATATATCCATATGTATAATAAATATATACAGGTAGGTGTATTTTGATTTTAAAAAATTGTCTCAAACACAATCAATTATCATTGATATTTTAACAATTTCCCTTTATACGTGTTTAAATGATAACACTAATATTTGTAATAAGTGAAATGAAATCCATTTAACCCTTTATAAACCCAGGCTTCTTATTCACCAGTATTTCCTGGCTTGGTCAGTGACTGCTTACGACAGAGCTTTCTTTGTTTAAAGATTTACTATTCTGAACTGTGAAGGGAAAGTCAGGTGAACGATTTAGATTAATATCTACATATGGGACTAAGCAGTCAGCGAACTGCTTGTCTAGACACAACTTCCTCTGTTATTCTCTCTGTTCATTGAATAGAACGCTACATGTCCTTGCGTTAATGGTCGCCGTTCTTTGGTATATTGTCCTTTGATAGTTTCACAGTGTCAGATTTTGTAGCTTTCGAGGCACATAGGCTCAACTTTTGAAATAAGGTTCCTGTGAAAGCTACTTGGCCCACTATGGAGGATGTCAGTCCACAGTAAGAGTTGCCATATTTCAGGTCTTCAGTTGAGAGTCTCTGTACAATACTGGAAGTTGTCAATACTGTTTCCGTGTTAAATCATCCTTGTTTGAAGGTTTATACCAATTTTCATGGATTATGTGGGTTTTCTGGATTTACAACTCTTCCAGCTATCATAGTGGCACCTATTCAGTTCTACCATGGCTCTCCGTAGAGGTGCACAGTATGTATTACTAAAGTTTGTTTACAGAGTCCTTACGGCACCTGGCTGCACCCACTTCATAGCATTATGCTTTACCTCCATTCTTTCTATCAAGCTCCGTTTCATTTTCTAAAGCTTTGATTGTCTGAAATTGGCCTCTCGCTTGGCTTTATAGCCAAATATCCATAAATCAGCTGAAATCATCGTCATTGATGACATCCTACTTAGAGCAGTTGAGGATGCTAATACCAACTTGATCATGGCTGACACAATAATCTCATAGGCGACACATGAAAGTCATAGACGACACAAAACAGCCATCCTGACTTTGATGGTTTTAATAACTTTGCTCCTTCATTGTTGAGCTAGGATCAGTTTTAACAAATCTAGACCTTCATCTGCTCGTAAGGTTATCATTGATATACCCTAACTTGTTAGATCTAAATTAGCATCCCCAGCACTTAACATTATCAATCCCCACATATCCGTATGGAGTACAATCTAATTCAGTATATCAGCTGGAGTTCATTCTAAATTCTTATACAAGACTTTTGCCCTCTGAACAAGATAAGATATTTTTTTCAGTTCAGTGTTTAAGTTATTAATCCTTACGTTATGACACCGTGCTTCAAGATAACTGATATTCTTAGGGAGTAATCACATCATTCAAATTGACATAGTCTACCTTATCATAATATGGCTATCCAAAGGAATAGCCAGAAAGTATGAGAGATTGCCAGCTCGAATTTTTCAGACATTTTTTACCACACAAAAAAGAATGTGTCAAAATTCTTACAATTGTATCCAGACCCAGAATTTCGTATATTTTTGCTCCTTCTTTATTCTTCTTCTTTTTTTCTCCTTTCCCCTTTTTAGAATATTTTTTACATATTTTCTAGGTAATCTTGCCTTGCAAGTCGATAACCTTTCGCCTTATTCCATAACAATGACTATGTGGAATTTCAATGCCTCTCCTTATTAAGACACAAAAGCGTTCATGCCTTTGCCTTTAACATTAAACGTTTTCCATATTTATACATTTAAAACCTCAAGGTAGACAGAAATAGCAACAACCTTACAGGTTGCTTTTGAAGGTTAGAGCCCGTGCTAACAGAGAGCCGGCTCAATCTAACCACTACATAGAAATGGCTTTGAGAAACTGCAGCCTTTTCAAAAGCAAGGAAATTTATATTTCGTTGCAAAGAAATCATTCTCCCATGCTTTGAATGCAATTGAATTTGGATCACTAGCAAGTTTCATTTCATCGTAATGAATGTCAAGTATTTGATTTTCAATTCAGAATTAAATGTATTTCATGTTTCTTTATCATTTTATCATTGTAATAGTTTTTGTAAACAGACTGAATGAAGTACCACTACTGGGAAAATATTTAGGTAATATTATGAAAACGAAAAATATAAAAATAATAATTTTATTTTATTTCCATTGGAAAAAGTAACAGATAATTCATTTCAAGATTATTCATCTTTGATAATTTAGGTCATTTATAGCTGATTTTATGTCTAGGTTTATCACATTTGCTGCCATTCCAGGTCCTTATCCAGCATAGGTGGACCTTGTGCAGCAGTAATAGTTGTTCTGGTAAGAGCTACGGCACCAGTATTTGCAGCCACCGAATCCCTGTCCTGGATGGGACTGGTGGAATGGGAATCCTGGAACGAGGTCTGGGAAGTGGGCTGGGTTGAATGAGGATCCTCCAACGCCCAAAGCTCCACCTCCAAGGCTACCACCCAAAGCTCCACCTCCAAGGCCACCACTAAGTCCATGAAGGTGCCCTCCTCCAACACCAACACCTCCAAGATGTCCACCTCCAACACCTCCGAATCCTCCAACACCTCCAAGGCCTCCAACACCTCCGAGACCTCCAACACCTCCAAGTCCTCCAACACCGCCAAGTCCACCAACACCTCCAAGTCCTCCAACACCTCCTACTCCAGCGCCTCCATAAGGCCTTCCTGGCAGAGCCGTTGCAAAGGCACAAATGGCCAATGCCACGAGAAGAGTTGATTGTCCAATCATTCTGGAAAACAAGAAGTATTTTAACGTTTTTTTTGAGCACTTGTGGGTTTTGTGGGTTTTGTGGTTTTTTAAGAATTGTCTTTTTGTTATTTTCGAAGCGTTTAAGTTCATAAATTACTATTACGTACTAAAGAAGTTTTTTTTACAAAGTTGAAGTTATGCTTTAAAGTGAAATTACCTTCTGAATACTGCTTTTACATACCAATCATGATTATGTATATGCATTTATACATGGAGTGCTTATATCTAATGCTTTTTATCAAAGTAAGACATATTCTGTTCAAAAACGTAGAGTGAATGGAAATGCAAAATTAACAACTGGGTTTTCATTGTACTGCTTTGAAAAGATTTTAATTATCTTCAGACCCCAAAATCCCTTACCACAATATACCACGACAATCAAGTCAAGACCAATTCCAAATCTTATATTTTAATATTCTTTCTCTTACCTGCTGAATGCGCTAACCAAGCAACAGAGGGCGTTTACTAGATGTTGGTAAGACTGACGAGAGAACGCAGGAGGAGTCTCCTTATATACAAACGTTGCTCTCACGATAAACGTCTGAGGTAACTGACTGGGCGAGTTTTCGTTGTTGTCATTCTTCCAAGAAAAATGACATTTGACAGTTAACCGGGGATCAAAGACTCATTATCTCCAAGTCTTTTTTCCAATATCCTTCGGTTGAAAGATCCCGATACGTTGAAGAAAAGGCAATTTATTTCTGGGGTTAAAAAAAAATGGCCTAATTATTACATGTTAAAAATGCCTAACTGGAAACTCTCGTTTTCTTCGCCTTCCAAGACCCACGAGTGTTGCAGATCGAGGGAATTCCAGTTCCAGGATTTTTTTTCCTATAGTTTCCATAGACTGGAAGTCGTTATGGGAATTTTTTTTTCTTTTTTTTGCGACGGGTTGAGAGCTTATTTTATTATTATTATCTTACTGAAATGATTTTGGTTGGAAATACCTGTTTCTTGGGAGAGGTGCAAGAACGCATATCCGTTTATGATGATAGTAATATATATATATATATATATATATATATATATATATATATATATATATATCTATATATATAGATATATATATATATGTATATATATATATCTATATATATAGATATATATATATATATATATATATATATATATATATATATAGATATATATATATATATATATATATATATATATATATATATATATATATATATATATATATAGATATATGTGTATATATATATATATATATAGATATATGTGTATTATATATATATATATATATATATATCTATATATATATATATATATATATATATATATATATATATAGATAGTGTATGTATGCCTGTGTGCGTGTGCGTTTGTATGTATAAATATATGATCCTTTTCCCATAACAGCGGGTGGCCACAAAAACAAAAAACAAAAACAAAAAAACACGTCACTAACAAGTTCATCCTTCATTTGCTGCAACAATGATGAACATAATGTTCAGAAAGCCTACACTTAACCAGCTAATTCACAAACTTACACAGAAAGCTCATCAGCATCTTGTCAACACTCCCATCTCTTTACGAATCACCTATCAACCTTCTACCACAATCCATACTGACAATCATTTCACCATCTGCTACTTGTCCTAGGTTTGCCCTTATCACGTTACTCATGGTAAATTTTCTTTAAACTTTCTTCCACTGCACACATTCATAGTCTTTTACTAGGCCCTGTAGATTATCCACAATCACAAACTAATACTATATCATTGGGAAGCATAAGCGAATTCATACAGAATGTCCATAAAGTCCCAGTACCATTACAATAGATAAATACTTGTAATGTTACTGGGACTTTATGGACGCCCTGTATTTATATTCCTTTCAAAACTCCATTTTGTTATGACGATTTTGCGCCTATATCTCCTTTCCCTCCCCTTACTTCTTACCCAAATTCATTCACAGACTTATTCAACAGTCCACAGATTATTAAACAGCCATTGTTCTATGAGATACCCAATCTTTAAAACTCACTGTTAAAATAAACCAGTCGTTTCTTCCACTTGTCTGAATTCTAATACGAGCAATGAAAACATTGATTCTGCTAACCTGCATATGAAGCTCAGAGTGAGAAAGGAAAATATTTATTTAACATTTTGCTGTGATTTACAAGGAATTCCGCAGGAAATTGGGCCTAAAGTTGCGATATCTAAAAGGAAATGTTACATTGTTTGGCAGGTATATTTCCATAAAACACACTCACACGCACATAAAAATATTTACCTATCTATCCATCATTTAAATATATGTATACACACACACACACATATATGTATATATATATATTATATATATATATATATATATATGTATGATGTATGTATGTATATATACATATGAATATATATTTCATACACCATCTTTCCTTCACTTTCTTCAAGCCAATGCACAAATGGCTGCCACATTTCATTGGCAAATCCTCAAAATATCTCCTGAACTTTATCAGTCTTCAGGAGGAATAAACAAAACTGCTATGCAATACCATCTATGATCGTCTTCAGGGCTAATCTAGCTTCCCATTGATACTATCATGTAAACATATATAAATATATATACACATATATACAATATATATATTATATAAATAAATATATATATAGATATATATATACATATATAATATAAAAAAACTCCGTATATTTATTTCCATAAATATATTTTATCTGGATAAACAAGGATATTACTGTGGATCCTTCTATTGATATATATATATATATATATTATATATATATATATATATATATATATATATATATATAATATATATATACAGCGTTCCGAGGTATGGCGGTTACTAGTAACTCGAAAATAGAAGACTTGTAGGAGGAAGTATATCTCAGGTGGTCCTTAAAATGCATTTATTACAACGTTTCAAAACACAAAGGTTTCATTTTCAAGCTGTAAAGACATAAAACAATAAAATAATATTAAAAGCGTTAAATTACAAATAAAAGACATAATACATTATAAACGATAAGATAAAAAAAAAATAAAATAAAAACTAGTTAGCAGAACCAACCATCAAGAGAGAAAGGGAGGACAGAAGTCAGAAGGAACAAACCAGAAATGACCGGCAACAGCTCACGTTAGGTAAAGAGTTGTCGAGGAAGACTGCGTGTTCAATTGAGGAACAAGTTGTTTAATCAACAGGACTCCAGAATTGTTCCACAATTGAACACGCAGTCTTCCTCGACAACTCTTTACCTAACGTGAGCTGTTGCCGGTCATTTCTGGTTTGTTCCTTCTGACTTCTGTCCTCCCTTTCTCTCTTGATGGTTGGTTCTGCTAACTAGTTTTTAATTTTTTTTTATCTTATCGTTTTATAATGTAATATGTCTTTTATTTGTAATTTAACGCTTTTAATATTAATTTTTATTGTTTTATGTCTTTACAGCTTGAAATGAAACCTTTGTGTTTTGAAACGTTGTAATAAATGTATTTTAAGGACCACCTGAGATATACTTCCTCCTACAAGTCTTCTATATATATATATAGATATATATATATATATATATATATATATATATATATATATACATATATATTAAGATTTTCACCATCTATTTCTTATTTAGGAATTTAAGATTGATTACTATCCACCTGCCCCTGTTTCAGTCAATAGAAAAAAAAAATGATGTACTAACGGTTTCTAGCATTCTATTCTGACCTCCCACCGAAATGTTTACCATCCACAATGATACTTGACTTCTCTGTGGAAAATCTAATTATTTTGATACTTCTTTATTGAATTCCCTTACTTTCTATTTTTTATGGTGATTAGCTTAGCTGCATCATTCTTTGTAACCAGATTGCTTTTGTGTAATCTCTAACTGCCATTAATTATGTCTTTTCTGTTTGTGACAAGATTTAAAATGTATCCATACAACCCATTGCAGTCAATTACGTCTTTTGTATTCATAGCAAGATTCAAAATGTATTCATACATCCCACTGCAGTTGAATAGGTCTTTTATCTTCATAAAAATATTCAGAATGTATTTATACATCTCACCGCACATAAATAAGCCTTTTCTCTTTATGAAAATACATTAGATGTATTCATACATCCTACTGCGCTTAAAGAGGACTTTTCTATTTATAAAATTATATAAAATGTATTCATGTATCCCACTGCAGTTAACTAGGTCTTTTCTATTTTTTTAAAACATATAAATATTATTGTATTAATACATTCAACTGCAGATAAATAGGTCTTTTCAATTCATACAAAGATATGAAATGCATTTATACATCACACTACAGTTAAATAGGTATTTTGTATCTATAAAATTATATGAAATGTATTCATACATTCACTGCAGTTAAATAGGTCTTTTCTATTCATAAAAAAGATATAAAGTGTATTCATACATCCACTGAATTGATAAATTAAATCCAACGACCAACATTAAGATATAATTTTATTTAAGGAATAAATTGGTCACAGAGATAAGAGTAATCAGTTAGCCAGCGTAGCTCGTTCTTGTACAGCAATAGTAGTTCTTCTGGTAAGAGCTGCGGCACCAGTTGGCACAGCCTCCGAATCCCTTTCCAGGGTAAGAGTTCTGGAATGGATATCCTGGAACGATGTCTGGGTAGTGGGCTGGGTTGTAGGAGGTACCACCAACACCCAGAGATCCAGCTCCAATTTGTCCCAAGCCTCCAACACTGGAGCCTCCAAGGTGTCCAACGCTAGAGCCTCCAAGATGTCCACCTCCAACGCCAATACCGGAGCCTCCAAGATGTCCACCTCCAACGCCAATTCCGGAGCCACCAAGATGTCCACCTCCAACGCCAATACCTGAGCCTCCAAGATGTCCACCTCCAACGCCAATACCTGAGCCGCCAAGATGTCCACCTCCAACGCCAATACCTGAGCCGCCAAGATGTCCACCTCCAACTCCACCTACTCCAACACCAGAGCTTCCAAGATGTCCTAAAGAGGAGCCGCCTCCAAAGCTTCCACCTCCAAGGCCTCCAGATCCTAAGCCCCCGGATCCAAAGCCTCCAGCTCCAAGACCTCCAGATCCAAAGCCCCGGATCCAAAGCTTCCAGCTCCAAGCCCTCCAGATCCAAAGCCCCCGGATCCAAAGCCTCCAGCTCCATGAGAACCTGAAATCTGTCCTGGAAGAGCTGTTACCAAGGCGCACAAGGCCGTAGCCACGAAGAGTATGGATCGCCCGATCATCTGGAGGAAGAAAAGGAACATTATGGAAATATTTTATTAAATATATTGACGTCATATTTGAGTTTGAATACAACATTCTTAATTAAGTTTTGAATATATTTGTAATTAGATTGATGAATACACTTGATTTTGAATTCATTGCGATTTAAATCTGCCTGCGTAGTTAGCTTTAAATACATTACAGGTTTAATTGGCCTTCGTATATGAGTTTAGATATAAGAGTACTAATTAAATTAATATTCATAATTAAGATTAAATACATTATATCAATGAAATTGGCAGCTATATGTACTTGTAAATGCATTTCCAAGTAATTTGACAAGCCTAATTAATTCGAACGCATTATTAGTTGAATTGACCGTCGTATTCAAGTTTAAATAAGCTACAAATTAAATGGCCGCGTATTTACGTTTAGATACAGCATTATTAATTAGCTGTTTCCGTTGCTGATAAGACAAGAATAGAAATGATAAAAGATCGCAACTGAATAACATTACGAATTATTAAAGATAATAAACTTTGGTATGTTTCCCAGCTTAAATTGACCTCCTCCCATTTGAAAAATGTCACGAAAAATTAGATTTTGCAACATAATTCTACAGGTTTTACGATGTTCCCATTTTATATAAAACAGTTTAGTTGTCTTTCTGTTACCTGATCAATGATATAGAACTGACTCCGTATAGAAGAGGACGCCCAGTTATTACGTTGAACGAACTTGTCAGTAAACAAATGGTTTGAATGTTTTTAAAAATATCTGCGAATTATGGTTTTAGATATTAGACCGATACGCCATTTGCATGAACACCTAAGGTATAATTTTACTTTGATACGTGTATACGTTAATAAGATTGTATGTATGTATGTATGTATGCATGTATGTATGTATGTACGTGTGTGATTATGTACAAACGGTAATCAACCAAGTCAAATATAGTCGGTCTCAACAGAAACTATCAGGTGGGACTAAAGAGTTACATGACGGAGTTAAGAATTACGTAACGAAACGGGTGCAGTTAACGGTTCTCCTGTGTGTAAACAAATTACGGATAGCAGAACATCGTAGGCAGAATCTGAATTTCAATTAATAAGTATTTTATACATAACTAAAGCTTGTATTAGGGTAGATTCGTGTTAATTTAATGGATGGCTACACAATCACTACACAGGAAATGCTACTGTGATCAAACAACTGCCGTAGGAAAAATGAATTATTTTCTTACCTTGTTAATAACAAAGTACTCGTATCTGGTCTTCAAGAGTTCTGTAGAGTACCGTGTTCGTTCCTCGAATTGATGGTGCAATCTGGAGGGCTAGTCCTTTCGCCCGTCTTTTATATGAGACCCAAAGAAAGTAGTACCTGCTATAGGTTCGTGGATTTCCCGGGATAGAACGGGGAAGTCACCGAACTCTGTATGCTAGACGGTGGTGGGTTTCCAAGACCATCTGTTGGGGGTGGTCACTTGTCTTATTTCTTTTATTTATTCTCTCTCTCTCTCTCTTTTTTTCTACTTGTTGACGGAAATACAACGGCCCTGTCGACTTATCTTTTCATCTAGATTCCAAGATTAAAATGCATAAGACAATTGCAGCTCACTGCAACTTAGCAGCTACTACAAAGAGCGTCGCTTCACACATCGCCATAAGTGACGATTATTAAGGCGTCTTCCCAGTGGCTTTGTTGGTGTGGATGGGGGGGATGTTGTGATAGTTGGGTAGAAAGGGAGACGGGGAGGAGGAGGAGGAGGAGGAGGAGGAGGAGGAGGAGGAGGCTCTTACAGTGGGGTTGATAAAGGGGGTGAAGGAGTAGGTTGGCAGGTAGATTTACTACTCGAGAATAACGGCGTTGGTTGCAGGTACGGTGAGTTTTCGCGGCTCACCGTGGCTAGACTCATAACCGCTTCTCGGAATTACGACGGGGCTCGAGTTTGGAAAAAAAAAAAAATGATTCACAGGTCAAATTATCTTCCGCTAATCTTGAAGACTTAAGAGTCGCTCCTCTCTGGTTGTTCTTTGTTGAAGTGGTTTGCAGCCGGTTGTGTCTTGGGAATTCCCATAAAAGGAGCGCGGAGGTAGAGGGATTCCCGTGAGCTTCCTTTGTGAGCATTGGAAAGTTATCCTGTGAAGAAACGAAAGCGTCGAAAACTCATCTGCTTCTTGGAAAAGAACGCCATTTTATGTTGCTTGCATCGAGAAATCGGTAATCGTGATGATCTGTTCTGTAAAGTATGCAGTGGTCAAAGGTCATGTCATTATTGGCCTGTGCTATGGAATGGTCATAGTCTTCTGCAATGTACATTATTGTAAATTCTTCTTCAGACATACATGCACGGAACTAAATGCTCTTCAAAACAAAAATAACACAAACTAAACATAGATTTCGACTGACGTTACTTCAACCTCGACCACTGATAAACTGGCAAAGAATATTAATTTACATTGCGCATGTGTGGAGTACTGACTTCGGCATTAGTAAAGCAGACGTATTCATTCCATACCTACGTATTACATATAAATAAATACTGATTTCTGACTACTCAGTCTAATGTCCAAGAGACTGACATCCCCCTCCCCTCTTTCGGCTTGTGGGTCTGTCCACTGACCTTCTTCATTATCTGAAATACAATGATTTACATAGCTCGTAGTCTTCAGACTTTAAGATGATTTAGTCTAGACGACTAAGTAAAAAAAAGTATATCCATATATATATATGTATATATATATATATATATATATATATATTATATATATATATATATATATATATAGATAGAGAGAGAGAGAGAGAAGAGAGAGAGAGAGAGAGAGAGAGAGAGGTATATAGATGGCGTTAGTATGTTTGATTTATAGCCTGCCTTCCTTCAGAAGGATTCCAACAGGATCCCAGGCTTTTGTCCCCCCCCCCCCCCCACTCCCCCCCCGGACCCATTGCTGGGGGATATAATGTTTAAAAATTTTCAAAAATTCTATACCATTTTAGCTACTAATTCTAGTATATATTCATGTATCTATCTACATCTGCATACAGTCCCACCACCGAAGATTTCAGGCAAATTCCCCTGGCTAACATATTAGATATTCGCTCAGGTGATTTTTTGTGACAAGAATATCGAAGATTAATACAAATGTCAGTGTCTTTTTTACGGGATGAACGAGAGAGGAATATGAATGCAAGACAATTAAGCAGAGAGAGAGAGAGAGAGAGAGAGAGAGAGAGAGAGAGAGTAGCGACACGTTAAACCACCTCCTGTCTACATCTATGCTCAAGAATGCTAGGCCTCTAATTCATTATCATCATCATCATCATCATCATCATCTTCTTCATCTTTTCCTTCTTCATCTTCTTCTCCTCAGCTTAATCCCTCTTAGGGGTGGTTGTTTGTAATTGGCCTCCTCCAGCAATTTCTGCCTTGAACAGCTCATTTCATAATTGGTTTTGATTGATGTTTTTGAGAAGGAAGCCCATCTTGATCCAAACCCTCCCTATTTATCCGGGACTTGCATCCCACCCTTACTTCCTGCAATCAGGTGGTAAGGCTGAGAATGCGGGGCCTACATTTTTGTATTATACAAAAATCTAATCAAACCACCCTTAGGCCTATGTTACAAATGTTCATACGTAATACAGACTTTTAGACACCTAAATGTAGTCAGCTACATATTTGTTGATGGATAATAAAACATCCTCATCAAGAGAGTCTATTTATAATTCCTGCAAATATACAACATCAGAAGTCAAAATGCTTTCATGAAACTATTATAAATGATTGTGAACACATTAACCCAATTTACTTTGGCACTGGAATCAAGAAATATTACCAAGTGAAACCTACAATGACGTCCCAGAAGGGATGGTCAGCAAAACCACAGTAGGAGAATCAACCAGAGTAACTTGTTCTTGTGCAGCAGTAGTAGTTATTCTGGAACGAGCTGAAGCACCAGTTGTCGCATCCAGAAAATCCCCTTCCGGGGTAAGAGTTCTGGAATGGGAACCCTTGGATGATATCTGGATAGTGAGACGGGTCGTAGGAGATGCTGCTACCTCCAAACCCGTTGTTGATTCCAAAACCTGAATCGTGTTGGTTGAAACCACTAAAACCTTGGTCATGGGAAATGCTTCCATGTTGGCCGAAGCTTCCAAAGCCTGAGTCGTGTTGGTTGAAGCCTCCAAAACCTTGGTCACGCGTGAGTCCTCCATGTTGACTGAAACCAAAACTTTGGCCATGTTGCTGGAGGTGGTCTGGAAGAGCAAGACCTAATGCCATTGCACACATGGCAGCTAAGACGAGGAGAGCAGATTTTCCGATCATTCTGGAAGATAGAAAGATTTGTTCTGTAATTTCTGAACAATTGGGAGCTTTTATATTTTTTCAAATTGTCGCAGTACTGTTCTGTTTCTGAAATGTATGACTGCATATCTCTATATTAATATGGGAAGGCGTATTTGTACCATTTCACTCACTTGAGTGCGATTACTATACGTAATTGAATACATGAGCATAAATATATATTCTCTTTATATAGATATTATATATTATTTATAATTACCACTGACATATGAAGACTAGCTCCCCAAACTACCGGGAACTTGAACGTGATGCTACCATGAGCTGTAATGACTTGATCTATCATTCCAAGTGTTTGAATTTCCCCAAGTAACTGTCTGGGTACTACTGTTACCCTGCGTTATTTTGAGTTCTATTACGAATAGTTTGACCTATTCTTTCACTTCCTGAACGACAAAATAAGTCTATCAATATGAAGTGTCATAATGGTATTTGTTGCCAGCGGTACGATTCGTTCAACGTTTCATGAAATAGTTAAGAAGGAATACAGACTTCAAAGGCTTTACCTGAATTTGAGATTTAGGAGGAAACTGATTGAAAGTAACTGTTGTCAAATGAAGTAGATGGAACGTCTTATTATCCAGGTGAAAGGATCTAACTGAATCTCATTTTATCTCGATTAGTGTCTTGTAGGAAAGTTAATTAGTTCTCACCTTGAGAGGAATTAAAAAATGAATATATAAAGACCTCGGAAATTATATACAAAAATCCCCAGGACGTTTTTATTCAGAGTTCTTGCCGCTTCCATGTGTCATTGAAATCAAGACAAAATATTTTTGTTCTCTTTCTCATGAAATATCCCTGGAAAATTTGCCTCTGGATCAAGGTACGATGGATAAATTAACGATTTTGTCCCGTTAGAGTGAAAATGACTTATGTGAATTTGTTAAAATAAAGTATATAAGATAGTGTCTTTAATTACTGACACTGTTTTCAGTAATATTCTCAAATTAATATTCTAAAAGTTTGAAATATTCTTCAAATTATCGCTCAAAAACATCTCTAAGATTGTGATTCGATACGTTATTACAAAGGTTAGTAGGGTAGCCTTAATAATAATAATAATAATAATAATAATAATAATAATAATAATAATAATAATAATAATAATAATAATAATAATAATAATAATAATAACGACTCAAAATTTTCATTAAAATTAACTGAACTAAACCAATGAGCCAAATATTTCTGGTTAAAAACCTTTGCGCTTAAGGAAATTTAAGTTAGAGAAGTTGAAGAGCGAAGAGTACATGGCGAAAATTAAAGAATGAAAATAAAAAGATAGGGACGATCTTTGCATTTTCTACAAATCAGTACCCTCCTATGCTAACAAGAGAATTACAGGCAGATGGCAGCACTGGGAAAGGGAAGATTAGGAAGCAAGTATGAAATATTGGCTGATGTCACACGAAGTAACTGCATCAGAAGAGCTTTCTAGAAAGACGTCATAAATAGATTAAGCTGGATCAGCTTTGGTTAGGTTAATTAAGGCTAGGTTAGGTTATGTCTAAAATACTCCAGAATGCCAGTAATTGGATGGCTGTAAGAGAGATACTTTCAAAGACTTTCAGAAGACTTACTTCAAGGATCCTTCGAGAGCTGTTGAGGCTACAAAAGAAAGTCGTATTCTGATGGTCCCTCTCATTCTCCTTCGACTTTATATAGGCCTATGGAAAGCAGATCAGGATATTACCAGTTCCTTGGAGAAAGTTATCTGATCATCTGTGGAGAGTTTCCAAAAACTTCCGTATGTTTGAAATTCAATCAGTCGTTTTCCTTTTAGGCGATTGGCTTTTAGCTTCTTGGTGTCTCAAACGTGCAGCAACGAATGGGTAGAGATGGTGAGGAAATGTGCTTTTTTTTCGTAGGCCTCAATTGAATCTGTGTTTCAGTTTAAAGAAGACAAGAAAAGCATGTCCCGGTCTGGACGAGCCTTAGTCTTAACAAGTCAATTAGTAATAAGACTACTGGATATGATAGGCCTAGCTATCTAGGCTCCATTAGTTTTCATAACAGAGGGCGATGTTTCTTCATTTCCTCATGGAAATCCAAGAGAGATATCGTAAAATATTTTTTTAAAGTGACATTTAGAAGTCTAGAGAGATCTTGAAAATCAAAAGTAGATGTATAAAAATTATGGGATAATTGAAATGTATGATGTATGATGTATAATGCCACGTATAAAAATTCAAGGAAGGACCAGAGACCTTTAAAAAAAGGCACTTTAATATTCATACTTCGCGGCTATAAAAATATAGTAATTATAATATACAAGAATGTGAAGTAAAAAAAGATTTAATAACATTCTTAACCTTACTTCGGTTTACATAAACGTAAAGAATAATGTCCTCATTATTTATGAAAAATGTATAAATCTAATCCGTATGACATAGAGGGAGGGATTCTCCCTTCGATCTGAAACGTAATAGTGACCAAAATAATACCCGTAGAATTATGTAATGTATAGGATCACAATCATATTAATCCGAATTTAATACAATACTATAACACGATGTTATAAAATACACGCTGAGTTGTCTGGTAATGTTCCTACGTTTCTTTAGGGGAACTTTACGAGTTTTTAAATGTCGTTGTTAATTTACATTTCTTCAGTCCATGAACAAATTAAACGTTTCGCCATCAATTATGATAGAAATTGAAGTAATTCGAACATATCAGTAAATATAATCATTTTCAAGTCGAACGAACATAAGTTCTTCTTGAACATAAGCTTAAATATACGTTTCATTGACACCAGAACGAATAAACGTTTATTTTGACGCATATAAATGTTTCTGTCATCGACACTCATAAAATTTCCTTCGACACCGTCTTTTAAACATTTTTAAAGACGTCGTAATTTCTGTAATCTAGTCGCATGCAAACGTTTACCTGCCCTCCACTCATACTAACGTTCATTTAACATGAAATAAGATGTTTATCATCACCCCGCGTAAACATTTCTAAGTCATCACCTCAATTTAACGTTTGTTTTGTCATCCGGAAACACCGTGGTCGCAAGGTCGCAATACCTCGGTTATTGGCAACGATCCCTTGACCTTCAGATACCGGAAATGACGTAATTTAAAAGAGTTAGATCGTGATTTCCATCGTTTATTTGTCTTTATTCTTTTTGTTGTTCCCTGGATTTTTGATTTGCCAAAGAGCGTCGATATTCTGGAAGGATAAAACCATGATATCTGAACGAGCGTTCCAAAGCGCAACCCCTGTCACTGTGGCTGTCCTTTGGCTCAGAGCACGAAACTAAAACTGATTATTCTTATGTAATATTACTAGTAATGTTAGCATTGCAATACCAGGAGCATCACAAGGTTTTTCCATTCGGTTTAACCTATTACGGTGTGTAATTTCGTATATTTTTGAATGACCCTCACAGAAGCTATTGTCCTCATTTGTATTCTATCACGTCAATTAAAACCCATTCAGAGCAGTATATGCGTTTGCATGTATTTTCATACTTATATGCATGTTTACATAAGTGTTCGTAAGTATATAATGCTAACAGATATCTTATCAATATTGTTCAATATTGTTTAACCATAATTCAGTGAACGACTCAAAATATAACTAAGAAAATGTTCTGCCCTCAATAAATAAAGCAGAATTTGTCGCTTAAGTAGACAAGACTATACACACACACACACACACACACACACATATATATATATATATATATATATATATATATATATATATATATATATATATATATATATATATATATATATATATATATATAAATTATATATATATATATATATATATATCATAATATATCATAATATATATATTATATATATATATATATATATAATATATATATATTTATTTTATATATATATATATATATATAATATATATATATATATATGTATATTTATCTATATATATATAATTAATATATATATTATATATATATATATATATATATATATATATATAACATCCACGGTACATTACAATGAGAAGGTCACTAATTCTACGAAGGTAAACGCGTTGTGAGTAAAGTGACTCACGAAAAAAAAACAATAAAATAAAATAAAAAATAAAAAATCGGCGAGACTTATTAAACGCCATCAAAAGAAGTCCAGGAAACACTTTGTGCATTTCAACGGGGAAATGTTTTCCCCCTGAGGGTCAGCCAGTTGTAATGTATTTTGGGGTTTCCCGTGCTGGAAGAGACCGGAAGTTGGGGAAACGTGGCTATTTGATAATCTGGTGGTCGAAGTTACTATCCATCGTTGCTTTTAATTCAAACAAGGCTATGGTTCGAATCCTGGTCTGTGCAGAAGCACTTATTAGTTGTAATTCCCCTTGGGTATAAGTTATTCCCGAGATATAGTGAATTAGATATCAGACGGTGTTTGTGGTTTCATAATTGTCAATATAAAAAAAAAAGTCATGCCAATAGTGGTAATAAAAATTCGTACTGTATGTACTATATTCACAGTAGAAAAAAATATGCTTTCATAATGAAAAAAGTTGTAGATAAATATAAGCAACAAAATTAATATATTCAGTTTTTACATGTTTTGGACTGTAAAGATACTTTGTAATTTCGGTTAGGGTCAGAATCTGTTTAAGTTTGTGACCGTGTGATATCCGATAATCCTGGATTATCCCTTTTAATTTTTACCCTTTTGATAATTAACCATCTGGTATTCCTGATCTTGTTTGTACCTGAGGCCTTCCTCTCCGATTGTACTTTAGTAGCTCCTTGACGATGTCTGAATAAAGACGAAAGCGCTTGGATTCCTGTCTATCATTTCCCGTGGTATTCGCTTATTTATGAAGTCACGTGCATCTACTATGATTTTTTAAGCATGAATAGTTTTATATGCATATACGTATAATTATATATCAGTAAATAAATAAATGAATAAATAAATTATGTATAATATATAAATATGATGTATAGTATATATACATGTATGAACCTATATATTGATATAAAATTATTTATATTTTCTCCACCATAAACATACATAACGCACGAATTTATGTCACTAATACACGCATGAGTTTTTAATATATATATATATATATATATATATATATATATATTATATATATATATAGTATATATATGTGTGTGTGTATGTATATATATATATACATATATATAATATATATATATATATATATATATATATATATATATATATATATATACAGAGAGAGGAGAGAGAGAGAGAGAGAGAGAGAGAGAGAGAGAGTTGCAATAACTAAATCCATCACACACCAGAACAGAAAATAAGAGAGAAAAAATCCTTCCCAGTTCCCAGCAAGTTGCGCAAAGAACATCTTATGAAGTCACCGGGCGAGCCAGCCACTCTAGGAAAACTTTGAAGTGACTGGAACCTGATGACGATGGAAGATATTGTCCTGAATAATTGACGCCAGGAACTATCTCGTAGGCTTATTTCCCCTCCATAGGCCTATGGGAGTTCAGGTCGCATAATGTCTAGGCTTAGTGTAAGTCTTCGCTAATGACTTGTCGAATTCCGGTTTAGGTTAGTGTGGAAAGGATGTTATAAATATTCTCTATATCTGTTTTGACGTGTTATTTTTCATATTTATTAGAGCTAGATATGTTTACTAGTAATGAGTGTAATAGTTTTATGAAGGGAATTATTTTGCCTTTTACGCAACTGGAGACGGTAACCGTAATAAACACCGGTTACTTGAAGATGTTTCCGAGAAGCTGCCCATACCGGTTTGAAGCGGTTCATCACAATTGGTCTCTCGTGTTTTGGTGTGCGTGTGTGACGCGCGCGCGCGCGCGCGCGCGAGAGAGAGAGAGAGAGAGAGAGAGAGAGAGAGAGGACTTGGAAAAATATGTACGTGAAATTTTGAGATAAGTGATTTCGATGCCGGAGTAAATAATGATCCAGCTGAGAAAAAACATTCTCTCTCTCTCTCTCTCTCTCTCTCTCTCATGTGCGTAAGCGAGAGAGAGAGAGACAGAGACAGAGACAGAGAGAAAGAAGACTTAGAAAATTGTGTACATGAAATTATTAGATAAGTGATCTCGATGCCAAAGTAAATAATGATCTATTCAACAAAGAGCCAACCTCTCTCTCTCTCTCTCTCTCTCTCTCTCTAGTGTCACAGTGTTTCATTATTCAATAGCTAAAGCAACACAATACCATAAACGGTCCAGTGCTGTAAAGAACGCTTTCGTACCCAGCTGACTTAAACAAGAATCAGGCAAAAGATGTATGCAAGGAAATACCCAGTTATCTGAGTTGTGTTTTTACTTTGTTGTAGCTCTTGTTAATGTTATTGCGTTGTCGATGCTAACTGTGTCCTTGATATTGTTATTTGTCGGTGTAATTGTCAGAAATATTCCCACTGTTTCTTTTATTTTTGTTTCTCTAATGGCATTAATGAAAATTATAATCACATTTATGATGCATACATTATCTCATATTGAGCATTTAACGAGAATATTTCTCATATACACGCATGTAGGAACAACGACATGCAGTGTAGGTGTTGTTGAGTATGAATTTTGCGGAAGACTAAGGAATCCAAATGAAAAAAAATGAACAGGCTAAGTATAATTTGAGCATCAGATAAATCGAAATTACACACGAGAGCGATATAAAGCATTGGTCTAATACGATTTAGTACGCGAATAATAATATGACAAAGAAGCTTTAATAATCTGAACGATTTTCCGGTCTGAAATCTAACTTTTAAGACGAGTATCACGAGTTAGCTGGCGGGATAGAGTTAGAATTGACACCATAAAGTAAGTTCATGGAATTTCTTATTTAGATGAGATAATGGTCCACGGGAGATAGAGATGGGTTGGACATGTCCTTCGAACAAACCCCGGGAGATCACCGGACCATTTGGAATAACCAGGACTATTTGGTATTCTATAGACCTTGACTACTTGAATGAGACGTATGACACGAGAGGTGAGTGGAGATTTGTGGAAGTGAAAGCGCATGAGAGACATGAGTGGTGGAATTTCACAGAGGCGTTGGAAGGGATGATGGGGCATGCATGCATTGCATAATATCGAAATTATTACTGTATTTGTTTACGTTGACCCTAAGAAATATTTTAGAAAAGGCACACCGTAAAAATACTACCCGTTTTTAAATTCATAAATACATACATTTGTGTGCCAGTGCGTGTTTGCGTGCAAATATGTGTATGAAATGCCAACTCTGAAACTTACATTATACATTCTAGCACAATAGCTGCTTTTGTATGTGCCTGTGGCTTCCAGTGCATAATAAAAGCCTATCATGGTCAATATTAAAAGAAAAATGAATCAGATACCGCACTGATTGCTTCTGATAAGACATGAGTAAGAAGAAAAAAAAAAAGTATAATTGAAGCAGAGCAAGCAAATCAGTATTGCAAAACACTCCTCCGAGAACTGATGATATCATGATTAAGCATAACTTAGAGTTCCATGATTCATTGTAATCAAGGATTCTATTAAGTCCATTTCCCGAGTTTAAAGGTTGCCCTGGGTGTTTGGTAGTAACCTTATCAGATACTTGCGACAGGTTAGGACTCCAGCGTGAGCGGTATTGAGTTACATAAGCACAGGGAGCGAGCTCGAATTGAGCAAATGAATAAATAGTTTTCTTTTGATCCTTCTTACGAAAGTTTTCCAGGAAACTTCTGCAAGTTCTGACGTTTCGTTCCAGCTAGCAGACATAGCCGTTACTTGGCAATACTCTCTCTCTCTCTCTCTCTCTCTCTCTCTCTCTCTCTCTCTCTCTCTCTCTCTCTCTCTCTCTCTCTCTTTATACATATATGTGTATGTATATAAATACATTTGTATAATGAATATATTTATAGTAAATATATGTATACCTATATATGTCTGTGCGTGCGTGTCTGTGAGTGTTACAATTTCAAGGTTATTCGGATAATCTGTTTTCTATTACGAGGATACTGCTATTAATACAACAAATATGAAATTATGATGCACTTACCTGCTCGATTACGCGGCGATTTGCTTTCATGATACAAGAAATTTACTCAAATATGCTTCCCTCTGAAAGATTCCGTAAGTAGATGTATAATGTTTGGGTATTAATACCATATACCTTATTGATGTAATGTCAATGCAGTATAACTGATTAGTACAGCTATTGACTGCATAACAAAAAAAGGCGCGTATTTCCCACCAAAGGAATATACATCGGAATAACACAAAAAACACACCAGACTGGTTACAGGCAAACAAAATTATCCCGAAATCTGACAACTAGGTAAAGGTAGAATTTTGCTTAGATCCTATTGTCAATCCATTCGTCTTCATTACAGCTGTTTTGGTGTCGTTTGCAACCTGCATTATCTTGCTTGCATTAGTTGTCACACCGATCATTTTTCGGTAAATTTTTTCCTTTAGGAAAATTAATTCAGATTCAAATTCTGACTTAGATTTCTCTGCTTGTCAACGATTTTTTCTTATGAAGGATTAATCTTGCTTACACTTATCATCGTGAAAATAATGCATTTTATGTTACTGCCATCTGTCGCGCGTTCTTCTCGAAACGAATTATTCCCAATTAGTTTACCCTTGTATTCTCTAGTGGATAAATCGGGCAAAAACTATTAAACATAAATTACCTAAGGTAAATAAAAGATAATAATATTAGCAAAATAATAACGAAAAATGTAAAAAAAAAAATAATATTTAAAATATACATCAATAGTACATACTTTTCAAAGTAATATAACAGCTTCTTGCAGACAGACGTTTTGAAAAATAAAATATCAAAGCAAAATACCTTCGAAAATATAATCAAGATTTGGGATATTATCATATTAGTTTATTTTCAGAGTTCCGCTGGACAACACGCATGAGATGTGAGTTCCAGGAACTAAGTTGAGGAATATCAGTGAGCATGTGGTTCAGTTTACCTTCCCTCACCTATACCTATACCAGGTTTAGGAGCCACCTAAACCTGGGGTCTTACGGGACCTACCTCTACCAGGGCATCAGAAGGACCGGCTTACACTCGAGCATAGGGATGACCTCACTCCTCCAGAATGTGGACTCTCTCTCTCTCTCTCACACACACACACACACACACACACACATTAATAGACCCCGGTTCGATCTCCGATCGGGAGTAGGAATGAGGTGGCATGGACACATCTGAAAAATCCACTTAGCTTCTGTTGATCTAAGCAGTGCACACAAGACTTGGTTTTAATTGACTGTTGTGGGTCGCATCTTTATTACAGAGGGGAATAGAGAGAGGGAGAGAGAGAGTGAGAGAGAGAGATGGGACAGCCTTCAATGATCATCAATCCTTCAAAATGCTAAAACATCATAACAGGAGGCCCTCGGCGAGATAATCACCACTTCACCCTTTGAGAAGAATGACTGTATACTTTTCCTCTCATATTTCATTCTGTAACTTTTTTGTCAGTATTTTGAAGCTAACGGTTTTGTAATCTTTTGATAGGAAGTATCCAGTAGGCTACATGTCTGCTCAGAATACGCACACACACAGATGATATATATATATATATATATATATATATATATATATATATATATATATATATATATATATATATATATATACGTATATCTATATTGTCATTCTCTCTTTCAGTATTGTATATTTTAGGAATATTCACTTGATATGCTTAAAGGAGAGCATATTATACCCACCTGCCTAAAATGATTGATCCATATCATTAAACTCGATTTTATTGTACCTCCTCTTTTTTCCAATAGATTTTCAGGGGCACTTATTTTCTTATCTTATTTTTGTCGTAGTACAAGGAAATAAAAAAGAAGATATTAAGAATTTTATTTATTTTTTGTATGATTGGTTGGGAAATTGTCAAAATATATTCTCTGGGGGCACTTTATTTCTACTTATATTCATTTTGTCGTAGTACAAGGGAATGAAAACAGCGTATTAAGAATTTTGTTTATTTTTTGTTTCATTGACTGAAAAACTTGTCAATAAAAGTCAACAAAAGGAGTCAAGTGGTTTATCCCTTGTAAGAAGTTCTGGTGCAGCAGTAGTAGTTCTTCTTGACTGAGCTGCGGCACCAGTTGGCACATCCCCCAAATCCTTTTCCAGGGTAAGAGGTCTGGAATGGGAATCCTGGAACGATGTCTGGGTAGTGGGCTGGGTCGTAATCAGTGCTGACTCCTCCACCCACAGCGCCTACACCTGCACCTCCAACAACACCTGCGCCTCCAACAGCACCAGCTCCTCCAACTACACCAGTGCTTCCTGGAAATCCAGCACCCACAGCATGATCAACACCTCCAACACCTCCAACACCTGCTCCTCCAAGATGGCCTGCTCCAACACCTGCTCCTCCACCAAGATGGCCTGCTCCAACACCTGCTCCTCCACCAAGATGGCCTGCTCCAACACCTGCTCCAACACCTGCTCCTCCTCCAAGTTGTCCTGCTCCAACACCTGATCCTCCTCCAAGATGGTCAGCTCCAACACCTACTCCTCCAAGATGGCTTCCTCCAACACCTGCACCTCCAAGATGGGCTGCTCCAACACCTGCACCTCCAAGATGGCCTGCTCCAACACCTGCACCTCCAAGATGGCCTGCTCCAACACCTGCTCCAGCTCCTAGATGGTCAACTCCACCTCCGACACCTGCACCTCCAAGAGAACCACCAGCATGTAGAGTTCCAGCACCTCCAGCGACACCTGCCCCTCCTAAATGATCAACTCCTCCTACAACACCTGCGGCGCCATGAGAACCAGCCCCTCCAGAAGCTAAGTCTGCACTACCAGCGTGAACACCTGCGCCCCCAACGTGATCTACTCCTCCAACTGCACCTGCAGTGCCAAGACCGCCAACTCCTCCAACTCCTCCAGCTAAGCCTGCACCTCCGGCGTGAGCTCCTGTGCCTCCTAAGTGGTCAACACCTCCAATACCACCTGCAGTGCCAAGAGAGCCAGCTCCTCCAGCTACACCTGTAGTGTGGAGATGACTAGCCCCTCCGACAGGACCGGCCCCTCCCGCTAGACCAGCTCCTCCTCCTCCTCCATGAGCACCACCGCTTCCGAGGACAAGGGGAGCGCCCCCTGATCCCTTGGCTGGGGCTTGGTATAAGGACGAAGGACGTCCCGGGAGGGCTAGTGCCACGGAGGACAAGGTCAGTGCCACAATAAAAGCCGTTTTGCCAAACATCCTGGAAAGGGAAAGATTCTGTCAAGTGTCTGTATCGACATACAATGGAATCACTGCAATAGTCCACTTCAAGGGCAAGGAACTTATGATAAGTTTATTTGTTAAGTGTCTGTATCGAAATACAATTCAACAATTACAATAATTCACTTAAAAGGGTAGGCATTCATGGTAAGTTTTATAGCTTCAAATTTCCGAATCAAATGGAATCTTCAATAGTTGATGGTTTGGGAAGTTTTCAGGTTTTTAATTCTTTTAACGTTTGCGTGTACAAAAGGGTAGCTGATGAGCACAGTTATTGATAGGTATGATATTCCATAATGTAAGCAATCAGGATAGATAGGTAAACAGATATATAGATAGATCATAAATTGATAGATATATAGATAGGTAGATTAAAAATTTTAAAATGGAAAAGAATCACAACTGAATAGTAACTATACTGGAGAGCGAGACAGACAGACAGACAGAGACAGAGAAAGAATCTGATCTAATATTTCAGGATTTCGAAGCGCATGTCCTTACCTTCTTGCTTAAGCGTGCAGCAAAGTCTGCTTGAGGAAGAACTTTTGCCCATTATATATAGGAAACCGCATCCTGCTTGAAGCTCCGAGGTATGCCGTGACGTTGCCAGATTTTCCGGGTGCAAAATGAGAAAATCAGCACCTTTTTTTAAACCGTCCAAACTATATTCCACGTTTAAAATCGGTTTCTAATCCATGATTCCATCAGTTCCAAGTGAGTTTTTCTGAAGTGCATTTCATTGATTTAACGTCGATACTGATACGCGAGAGGTCACGGAAGAATGGGAAACGCTGGTCACTCTGATCTACGATGACGTCCTTTTTCGCGAAGTTCGGAGAAGCGGTGGTTGGGAAATTCTCAAACCTGCTGCCGGCTGACGATAATTGTCTCGTTATGCCAAACCAAACCGAATGATTTATAGTTTGGAGTTTTCATTTTTTCATTCCTTCACTTTATCATTCTTTTCACCACTTTTAGTAAGTTTGTCAATATTTTTATGGCTATTATACCGAAAAATCTAGTAAATTATGTGATTTTATTTAATTGTTGTTTTATGTGGTCATCCTTTTTTAGTAAGTTTAGCAAATGTTCAAGGATATTATACAGAAACATTTATAAAACGTGTGATTTTTCCACTTGTTAGTGGGTTGGGGACCATAATTTTCATTTTTTATTGTGGCTGGTTTATCTTAAGAAGGCCTTATGGTTAAGTTTTAACGGGAATAAGAGGCTTGTGTGGTGTGGATCTTTTGGGCCCTCCTAACCAACCATAACAAAGGTTTGGCTATTTTTAGTCCTGACTTCTAGCTGCTATTGCATTACCGTTGCTGCGGTTAAACTGATATACAATATGTTACTTCTTGTTAATTCTCTCTCTCTCTCTCTCTCTCTCGTCTCTCTCTCTCATCTTCTCTCTCTCTCTCTCTCTCGTAGTAGCCATCTTGCTTGGTGAGACGTACCCGCGTGAAGTCACAATAATCACAGATATCACAAGTTTAACATACGACTAGAATTTGAGAAATATCTAGAAGTGTTCGTGAACTATCGGTGATAAGATTAGTGTGAAAATAGTAGGATAAAGCGTCTTCTAAGTTAGTTTATCAAGTGTAATACTATAAATCAGAACAAGATGGCAGTAAGTTCCAACTGAGGGAAGAGGTGGCGTAATTTGGCGTGTTTAGCAGATTCGCAATACGATGAGGTAGCAGGAAGGGAACTGGCATTTCCTCATCTATGAAATCAGCAACAGTCCTAACCAAAAAGATACAAAGCATTCATAGATATATTAGAAGGATATAATCCTTCAAACTGGAACAAATCTAATGAAAACATCTTGAAAATAATTGAAGAAGTTCCAAATAAAATCCAAGTGGTCAAGAGACTCATAAGAAAATATACATAAACCAACATATTCCGACAAAGAAATGAATAAGGTGAATCTTGTGAATATCCTAATTGATGCATTAGGAAAAAGAATGCCAAAAGCATGCAAACTGTGTAAGGTTTGGTATAGCATAGTCAATCCACAAAACCTAATCAGAAAATGTGCTGCATGCAACATTCCGACCCATCCACAGTGTGCTGAGGTAATACAAGATTTGAGAAAAGATACAAGAATTTTTTGTTCAACATGTCTATCATGGATAGACAATGTTATTAAATCAAGATTGAATGTACAAATAGTTGAGGATGAAGAAGAAGAGAGAAGAGGAAGAAGTAAGAAAAAGAAGAAGAGGAAAACGGAAGAGAAGTAAACAAAAATGAAATGACAGAAAAAAAATAAGGAAAACAAAGAACAAGATAAAAGTATGGATGCAGAGATACTCATTGATACTACATATGAGGCAATAAAGCAGCATACCTACGAAGAAATAAATTACGATATGACAACAGAAAAGCAAATCCCGAAGAGGCTCTACCCAGATCTATACAATGACGGGAAAGAGGAAAAAATAGACAAGAAAGACAAAATCTGCAACCTTTTGAAAAGAGGGAATTGCAGATTTGGAGAAAGATGTTACTACAAACATCCTAAGATATGTCAAAACTATGAAATATATGGTAAATGTGCATACTTAGATGGATATGGGGATGATTGCAGAGATCTGCATCCAAAAATATGTAAAAACCTAAAAGAAGGAAAAGGATGTAAGTTCGACAAAAAATGCAAATATATGCACCCTGTAGCCATGAATCATAATCAAATAAATAACCAACCAATTAATAAAATCCAAAATAAGAAAGAAACAAATAAAGAGAGAAATCAAGAATATCAGGTAAAAGAGAAAAGCAAACCACCAATGAGATATGCAGAGGTGTCAGCAAAAAATTTCAAAGCATCAGCTCCGAAATTCTACTCAAGAGATAATAACTGTATTTATTATGCAAGAGGATATTGCAGAAAGAAACGGAGAAAATTGCAGATTCAGACACAAAATTAATAATTATGATGAAGGAAGATCAAATATTATGGAAAAGTTGGATTTTTTAATGTCAGAATTTCTGGAAATGAAAAAAAAGAACAACATACCAGAACAGGAAAGAGACATGGGAAAATCCTTATTACTACCAGTATTAAATGAAGGAGAAAACACGCAAACCATCATAGTGATGAATGCGCAGGGTTTAGTTACGAGTAACTCAAAAAGAAAAATAGAGTACTTAGAAGAACTAACCAAAATGAAAGAAAATAGATATAATGAATATAAGTGAAACCTGGTATTCCCAAGAGACTGGGAATGATGATCAAATAAAAGGGTTCCAAACTTATAGATCAGATAGAAAAAATAGGAATCAAGGGGGAACCGCAATATATGGGAAAGACAAAAAACAAGGAAAAATATATGAGAAATATAGTAACTCAGAATGTGAACTAATAGCGGTAGAATTTGAATCTGAAAAATTGATGAACATAGTAATATATAGACCCCCTAATACTAAAGAGTTTGACTTAATAATTGAAAAATTGGATGATATATGTAGAAATCACAAAGGACTGGACTATTCTCCTATCTGGTGACTTCAACTTTCCTTTCGTAGAATGGAAAGAACGAATAGGAGATTGTGGTTGTACTTATACATATAAAAAAGAGAGTAATAGTAGTGCAGAAGATAAGAGGCAATTTGAAAAGCTATTAGATATGCTACTAGAATACAACATTCAACAAATAAATCACCTGCCAACAAGAAAGGAAAATACTTTAGACCTAGTATTTGTGAACGAGATGAATTATGTTAAAGAAATAATAGTTTATAATGCGAGTATTTCAGACCATAATGTCATAGAATTAACAGTTCATTCCAAAGCAGTGAAAAATAGAGATAAGCAAGAAATGAAAAAGTGGGAAGGATATGGAAAATACAACTTCTACAGTAAAAATATAAATGGTCAGAAATTAATGAAGAATTAAACAAAGATTGGGATAACATTTTCGTAAGTGATGACATAAGGGTAAATACGGAGATATTATATAAAATATTGGAGAAAATAGTGGAAAAATATATACCGAAGAAGAAAAGTAAACATCATTCATGCATACCAAGAGACAGAAGGATCTTGTTCCAGAAAATCAGAAAGTGGAAAAAAGGTCTTGCAAAAGAAAAAAATGCATGGAAAGTTATAGAACTAAAAAGTAAGATAGAAAATGAAAAAAGCAGAACAAAAGATTATACAATCAAAAGAAAGTGAAAAACGGGACTTGGAAGAAAAAACCCTATTAAATATCAAGCAAAACCCCAAACTATTATACTCATATGCGAAGAAGATGAATAAAAGAAGAATAGAAATAGGCCCTCTGAGAATTGAAGGGAGATTAACGAATGAAAAAAAGGAAATTTGCAACATACTGGCAGAACGATATAAGAGAGAATTCACCCCTAGAATAGATAATGAAGAGAATGATATAGAAGTAAGGGATGAAAATAGTGAATATTTAGCTGACATAGATGTTAATGAAGCTGATATTGTGCAGGCTATTAATGAAATTAAAAATGGAGCTGCTGCAGGGCCTGATGGAATTCTGCTATTTTGTTAAAGAAAGTAGTTCATTCTATCGCAAAGCCACTTGCAATATTATTAAGACAAAGTGTAGATACAGGCAAGATATATGATGAGCACAAATTAGCATATATTACCCCTACTTTCAAAAGTGGATCAAGACTAGAGGCAAGTAATTATAGGCCTGTGAGTCTAACATCACATATTATGAAAGTGTATGAAAGGGTAATGAAGAAAAATATTATGAAACATTTAATAAAAAATAATTTGTATAATAAAGGACAACATGGTTTCGTACCCGGAAAAAGTACACAAACCCAACTGTTAGTCCACCGTGAGAACATATTCAAAAATATGAAAAGCGGAAATGAAACAGATGTGGTTTATTTAGACTTTGCAAAAGCTTTTGATAAAGTAGACCATAATATTTAGCGAAGAAAATTAGAAAACACAATATCGTGGATAAAGTAGGAAGATGGTTAAAAGAATTTTTACACACAGAAAACAGGATAGTTATTGCAAACGACTAGAAATTCGGATGAAGCCAAGGTAATATCCGGTGTGCCGCAAGGTACGGTGTTAGCTGCAATACTGTTTGTTATTAGATTGAAGACATAGACAATAATGTTAAGGATTCGGTAGTGAGTAGTTTCGCAGATGACACAAGAATAAGTAGAGAAATTACTTGTGATGAAGATAGGAACGCTCTACAAAGAGACCTTAACAAAGATTGGGCAGAGGTAAATAGGATGGTATTTAACTCTGATAAATTTGAATCAATAAATTATGGAGACAGAGAAGGAAAGCTATATGCATATAAGGGACCTAATAATGAGACCATCACAAATAAGGAAGCAGTTAAAGACCTTGGTGTGATGATGAATAGGAACATGTTATGCAATGATCAAATAGCAACTCTGTTGGCAAAATGTAAAGCAAAAAGTGGGAATGTTGTTACGGCACTTCAAAACAGAAAAGCTGAACACATGATTATGCTTTATAAAACATATGTTCGTAGTCCACTTGAATATTGCAATATGATATGGTACCCACACTATCAAAAGGATATTGCACAAATAGAGAGTGTACAAAGGTCCTTTACAGCTAGAATAGAAGAAGTTAAGGACCTAGACTACTGGGAAAGACTACAATTCTTAAATTATATAGTCTAGAAAGGAGAAGAGAAACGCTACATGATAATTCAGGCATGGAAACGATAGAAGGAATAGCAGAAAATATCATGGAACTAAAAATATCAGAAAGAGCAAGCAGAGGTAGATTAATAGTGCCCAAAACTATACCAGGAAAAATAAGGAAAGCACACAGGACATTAATCCACTACGCACCAGCATCGATAATGCAGCGTCTATTCAATGCGTTGCCAGCTCATCTGAGGAATATATCAGGAGTGAGCGTAGATGTGTTTAAGAATAAGCTCGACAAATATCTAAACTGCATCCCAGACCATCCAAGATTGGAAGATGCAAAATATACCGGAAGATGTACTAGCAACTCTCTGGTAGACATTAGAGGTGCCTCACACTGAGGGACCTGGGCAACCCGAACAAGATGTAAGGTCTGTAAGGTAAGGTCTCTCTCTCTCTCTCTAACAAACGCAAGCCAAGTAAATGGATGATCCAATTAGAGTAAGATTGAATCTCATACATTTCCTATTCAAATTTGGTTTATGGTTTCAAATTCGATTAATAAGATTGTCAACTATCAAACTTTTGTTGTCATTAAATATCAGTATTATTCAAAATTACGAATCTGAAATAATCCATAAATCCCAATTAACTTTCAAACTGAAATACCATTAAGTGAAGAGATTAATAGATAAATCTGATAAAGGAAGATAAATCTTGTTATAAGAGTAGGTCATTCTGCGTGCTTGTATAAGACCACGGGCTGGATAACGGTAAGTCTGGATATAATTACACGCACAAAAGAATGCATATACAGTGCCTCTTTCGATTATTGGATAGTGACTGAAACAAGGGAAAAATTAAAAATAATCTTCAAAAGAGTTTCCTAACAAGAAACGCAGTCTTATTCTTTCACTCCTAAAGTCTTCAATATGGCGCAGGTTAGATCTATCTTCTGAGATAATTATATATTTGATATAGGGATTAGTATTGGTAGTATTAGCATTTATAAAGATCGCAAAATCACAACAGTCACTAAAATGGTAAAGGAGTCCAATTATGATGTTAGTGTGAATATAGATTGAACACGTATATAAAAAACGAGAGTTTTCGCAAACCTGCTCGATTCTCTTCTCAATTTGTGAATATATATTGATACTGACAACATTGCGAATTTATTCACTAATGAATGATTAATTGGTTAATTGCAAATAATTGTGGCAATGGTAATTTTGACGATGCTGTCATTATATTCTTGATTCAAATGACTGAAGCTGTTGAATTGTTATTCAATATATTTCCACCCCAAACACTCTCTTCAGCCACGTATATGAATCTTCTCGGTTAAGTGAATTCCCAAACAATAATATATTCCAGTTACCTCTAATTACTGAGAAAACTATGCATTCTCATCCTACACTTACGTTTGATGAGGAGAGAGAGAATTCTAGAACTTAGAATTCGGACAAAGAAGCAAAATCAGATGTCCGTTTCAATAAATAGAAAATTGTATTAAGGACTCGAATATTTGTCCTTGTGTTGCGTGTTTCCCAAAGCGGGTCAAAGGTCAGGTATAGATGCCGTGGATTCGCCCAAGCCCTTCTTGGAAACCACCAAGACGAAGGCTGTGAAAAGGTGATTTTCTAAAGGTCTATTTTTGTAAGGTCATATCTACACTTAGATTATTCAAGTATTCTTAACATACTAATATATCAGTATATCAGCCCACTGAACAATAAAAATAAAGAAGAAAAATGAAATTGATAACAGTCTCGCAGTCAAGAAGTCAGACATAACCAAACTACAAATAAAATATATTCGTGAAAAAAGATCCAGTATTAAAGATTTTACAGACTCCTAATGGCTGGAAAACCTAATTTAGGGCAATTACTTGACGATTTAGTTTTTTTATTTTATTTTATTTAACGGAAGAAAGGTTGAAATATGTGTTTATCCATGATAAGGAACTATTGGTCGTATTTTGAACAAATTTGTGACAGTCTGGTGTCTGTAGCTACGATAATTATGACAGGAAGGTTTACATACTCGTGTCTGTGACATGTCCGGATAAGAGAGAGGGGGTGGTGGGGGGAGTTTTTTTCTTTTCTTTTATTTTTTTTTACAGCACGGCTACCACCACGGCTTAAAAAACGAGCACCAAACCTTAGCAATCTTGCACGAGCGGCAATACGCCCTAATGAGTCAAGTGACACACGAACGCCCATAAAGAATAAAGGCGCTGCTGTCACACTAGCTATATTTCCGTCGACTTTTGAATATTTCAGTCGGCTTTTCATGTTTTGACGACGATTTCCTAGTGTCGTCGTCACGAATTTTCAAAGCGATAGCGATCGAATTCAACCCACCGTTACCGTCGACTTTATGGTTTGATTACATCTCGGAGGGCGCGCGTTTCAGGTCCTCAAAAGAAAGATGGAGAGCTTGGTACGGTGGACAAAGTTATCAGAAC